>NC_061115.1:22063101-22073807 GCF_002878395.1 Capsicum annuum | reverse complement strand
ACTATATCTGTTACGACAGATATAAAATCTGTTGCATTATAAAAAATTCAACTTTGCCAGACATAAAAATTATTGCCCCTATATGTATAGTGAATTGGCTTGAAATAAAAATTTGTTATCGTGTTCGTCTTTGTCTTTGTACATGTTTTTTTTTATACACGGGCTCCAACCATTTAGTTAGTACCCCATATGGCCAGACCCATTGCATCTTTCCTACAACGGTGTCGCACACACCGGTCATTAGTGTACCAGTCAGCAAACACTCAATGTATGCAAGCGAGTACGGCCCGCACGCTGCATCGGTTGTATTTTTTGGTAGCTGGATGTTCTTATTTCGAACTTCAAAAACCCATGATTCTTTCGCCAAGACTTCATCCGACAAATGATCCATCAGTTTACTCTGCATCAACAACTTGGGCAACAACTTCAAGAGTGGTTGCATATGGGTTAAAAACATCTTCTCGCTGAACACAGGTAAGTTGCAGTCATAAACCTTATCTTTTCCTCGTATAGTAGTATCTCAACAGTGAGAAAATGGGTGACATCCACGTTCATGACTGCAAGGATTCTCTTTGCCTTGGTCCAGATCTTGTCATGTGGATATGACCTTTTTCCTCTAACATATTTAATCGCTTCTTCATCCCATTGGAACGTAGAAACTAACTGATCAAATCTCGAGCCACCGGAATTAGCTATCTTACAGAGTTTAGCGTACCTATCCTTAAAATTATTGTAGAAGTTGAGGTCCATTATTCTATCGGCAACATCATAATCATCCAGGTACGCTAATTGCCTTCCCCTCATGAGGCAGAGAATTTCATCAACATACTGTGGTATAAGAAGACAATTTTTAAATTGGTTAGTAATTGTAAAGAATAAAAACACAGTCGAAAGAATCCGATGCAGAGGGTTCTCTGAATCAGTTCACAGATTACCCAGCCAATGCAACTTATGCAACAGATGTGTATTATGTTGCAACAGAATACTAAGTTTTTGCAACAGATTACACATCTGCTGCGTAGATTCTTCTTCATGGAGTAGATTGAAAGTGTAGGTTAGCAAAAGTAAACTTACCTTGTCCTCGTACCACACGCACATGTTTGTCATATTCGAGAAGTCTTTGGTGATAAATAAATGCATGGTGTATTCTTTTTGAACCTTCATCTTGATGAATTCTTCCAGTTCCTTCTTCTTCTCTTGCCAAGCGCCGCGAATATGTCCACCTTATTCGGCGGCCCCTAAACTTCAATAACTATTAGAGCGGGGGGAGTTGTAATTTTTGCTGATTTTAGAACGGAGAGAATTTATCTAATTTTTCTTCTCTTCCTCTTAACCTCCACTGTAGGAGTGGATGGCTCACTCTCCTCGTTGGATGGTATAACACCCCTCCTGGATTTTAACTCCTCGGCAGCTTCAGCAATAGACTCTAGCTTATCGAGGAGTTTATCCTCTCTGTCCTTGCACACCTTGCATTTGCAATAAGAACATAAGGGTGAGGAGGGGTGAGAGGGACCACTGTAAGGGTGGGAGGGACCGGTGCATGGGTGAGAGAGAGAACCTGTGCAAGGGGTGTTTTCAAACATATTTGTTTTTTGCTGAGCACCAACATGCTCATAATCACGAGTGGCAGAAAAAGCAGAAGCAGGATGGCTGCCACCATCACAATCAACTCCACCAACAACACCCCATAAGAATCACCCGGATCTGTTGCAGTTTGAGTTAGGTCGTGAAGAGCTTCAACATTAGACTGACCTTACCTAACTGCTCTTCTTATGGATGTTGCTCCATCCAATTCCTTCTTTATTAACTCTACCATTGGGTCTTCTTTTGTATTAACAAGACCCAGAGTAAGAAAAGAAGCCATCCCTAGCTCATCAATGGTAGGCACGATCCAAAAATGCACAACCTATAAAAAACTATAGGAGAAATTTAAATCATATAATAATAATTTGCAGTCAGTTAGGTTACATGGGGCTCGAGTTATGTTAACACATCCAACTTATGTAACAGACGATCTAGCTACTACAACAACTGATTTGTATGTTGAAATAGATTGATAATATGTTGCATCAGAATACCCATATGTTGCCTAATTTACAGTAGATGGGTAATCTGTTGAGTAGGGTTCAGGGAATAAAGCAACATATGGTTAATCTATTGCGAAATATGGATCGTCTATTGCAACAGATTACCCATCTGTTGCACCAGTTGCAGTTGACGGGTAATCTGTTGCAACAGATGAAACATCTGTTTTAATAGCTTTCCTTAAGGCAAATTATTTTAGTTGAAAGAAGACGTACTGCATCATTCGGAGGGTTAAAGAGATCAGCCTCGTTAATATTTTTTTTGTTGCTCTCTACTGCAGCCAACCACCTAAGGATCCATGGATGAGAAGCCTTATCCAGGTAATCCGTGAAATGCTTTCGGAGAGGAGGAATGACTTCACATTCCCAAGCCTAAAATTTATAAATAGGAAGTAAAAAAAAAGTCACAAGTATATTCAATATAAATTAATGAATGAGTAAAAATAGTGATCAATTTTATCATGAAAGCCCAAGGAAAGCCGTATAATGTGGTCGTATTTGGCTTTAGCTCTTTCAGTAAATATTTGACAGTCAAGTAGTAGCTGTCGTAGCCCCAGGAATATTCGTTGAATTTCCCAAAATCATCAGCAAACGCCAACAAATCATGTTCTATAACTTTCTTGACATCTCTTGCCAGTAAAACGGAATGGACAAACCAAACTAAGCACAATTTCTCCCTGTAGTGCTTTGGTATGCCTTTATTCTTGAGATCCGCTATCAAATCCTTCACTTTGTAGCTAGGTCCAACAATGCCCGCCAACCCATATTTTTTTTACCTTGCGTTTGTTGGACCCTTTATGGGGTATTTTCTTGATGACAGGTTCTTCTGGACGATCGCATCTCAAGCCCGTCACAATAACAAACTCTTTCAATCCAAAACAAATCGACATGCCACAGTAGTTGATCCATACTTTATCCATCTTATTTTCATCCTCCTTCGGACCTCCATCACCCCCCGCATACATAATTCTGTTCTTGAGAAGGCCATATACCATGATCATTGGGAAACGAAGAGGGCGGAGCCCAGACAGCTCAAGAAAGTGTGCAAAACAACTCTTCTTAAAAAGTTCATCTATGTTTTTCTTCTTCATAATACTCCTAAGTTCGTCAAAAGGTTTCTCCAACTGACATTTAAGTACAAGATCACCAAATACTGTATTAGGGTTATTCATCGGCATCGCAACTCGAAACTTGTCAATACTAATGATTTTGACAGAATAATGCTGGAATTTTGATATTATTTCACGCCCCATTGGTGAGGAGGAGTTATCACTTTTCTCGGTTTTATTTTGCCCTGACTGAGATTGTTCTGGAAGTTCCTCCGAATATATCTGTACTCTAGCCTTTTTTGTTTAGTGATCGGAAGTTGTCCACGTTCTCCACTTTCTGTTTCTTTTCTTTTGGGAGACATCTTTTAACTACAAACAAAAGAAAAACAAATAATACATTGCATTTGATGTTTGCATAATTTTTTTAAAAAAGGTGAAACAAATTTCAATAAATTATTCTTACCACATAACAAAAAAAATACTCCAACGGACAACCCATTGATTGGAACAGATGGGGAACTCAAATCTATTTGAAGACCTATTTAATATCTCCCCACAAATATTCCACCTGTTGCAACAGGTGGAGAAATTTCAATAAATTATTCTATGCCATATTACAAGAAAATACTCCAACGGATAACCCATCAGTTGAAATAGATGGGAAATCTGTTTGAAGACCTATTTAATATCTCCCAACAGATCTTCCACCCGTTGCAACAGATGGACCACCACCACCACAATCAATGCCACAACCAATGCTACCAAGACCACCACCAATACCAACACTAAGACCACCGACACCACTGCTAAAAAACACAAGTACCAACACCACCAAAAACAGCCACCACCAATACCACAAACACCATCCAACAATACCACGATAGTCAACAAAACACTGAGAGAAAAACTAGGGTTTTCTCAGGTGCTTCCTACTTTTTTAGCATCAAAACTCAAAATTGTTAACCCATTCTCAAAGATAATACACCTAAAAGTCTTCTTTTTAATCATTAACTAAAAAACCCTATTTTTTTTAGAATAAAGAACAAATGTAGAACTCTTCTCAAACTCTGTTACATGCAAAGATAGAGAAAACAATGGATACAAGCGAGAATAAAGTCGAAAAAAACA
The DNA here is from genome assembly GCF_002878395.1 of Capsicum annuum. Taxonomy (NCBI): domain Eukaryota; kingdom Viridiplantae; phylum Streptophyta; class Magnoliopsida; order Solanales; family Solanaceae; genus Capsicum; species Capsicum annuum. The sequence continues at coordinate 22,069,546 of NC_061115.1, read as the reverse complement.
ACTATATGTAGTCGTAAATGGGAAGAAAATTAACCTGTTTTGAAGGGTTGAACAATATGTTGTGTAGTTGTTGTTTGTATTGTTGAGAGAGAGAGGACACCCCGAGAGAGAGAGAGAGAGAGAAGAGCGAGAACTTAAGATTTAAAATGAAAAGTTTTTCGCGCAAATGGATGATTTGTAATTTTGGAAAAAAATGACAAGTTTTGAAATTGCTAATTTGGTCCAAATTGATCTTAATTAATTTTAATTTTTTTAAAAGATATAGTTTTTAAAACATTGAGTTGATGAGAACTCATTTCAACTCCGAGTGATCGATCGATGACTCAGGGTCAGGATGAATGCAATACCAACACCATGCAATTGCAAAAACTCGATTGGATTTGTAGTTGACCCTATGAGCTCATTCATTCATCCCTAGTTCCACCTAAATCAACTTAGGTACTATCACTATCCTAACATTGATTTGATGAGAACTCATTTCAACTCAGAGTGATTGATCGATGACTCAAATTGGGATGAATGCAATACCAGCACCATGCAATTGCAAAGACTCGATTGGATTTGCAGTTGACCTTGCGAGCTCATTCATTCATTCCTAGTTCCACCTAAATCTACTTAGGTACTATCACTATCCTAATATTGAATTGATGAGAAATTATTTCAACTCAGAGTGATCGATCGACGACTCGGGTCGGTATGAGCGCAATACCAATGCCATGCAATTGTAAAGACTCGATTGAATTTGTAGTTGACCTTGCGAGCTCATTCATTCATCCCTAGTTCCACCTAAATCAATTACAATAAAATCTGTTGCAACAAATGACTAAGCTGTTGAAAATTTTCAAATAGGTACATATATGTTGCAACAGATGACATATCTGATTTAATTATCAAATAAATATTTACATCTATTATGACAGATGACTGAGTTTTTGAAAATTTTTAAAGAGATATTTATATCTGTTGTAACAGATGACATATCTAATTTTATTAATTATCAAATAAACATTTTCATCTGTTGTCACAGATGATTGAGCTGTTGGGAATTTTAAACAAATATTTGTATCTGTTGTAACAGATGACTGAGCTGTTCAGATTTCTAAATAGATATTTATATATGTTGCAACAGATGACATATCTGTTTGAAAATATTTTTTTCTCTTTTAATTTTAAAGCAAGAAGCTTCTGGTCCGAGTAGATAATATCAAGTAGTAGTACTTACTACTAAAGGTGATAAAAATTATTTTTTTGATATCTCAAAAGTGAGTTCATTGAGCAGTCTTGTCTTGTCTTTTCAATGTCAGTAGTCTTAGTCTTCCTCGTGCCCATCAAATTATTAATAAAATTAATGAATATTAATTAATGCATATTGAAAACCACCACGTCTACGTATATAATACATCTATAGAAATTATCTCATCTCTTTCTTCAGCTGTAGTTTATTTTATTCAACTCTTATTTTTTTTTCTCTTCTCTTTAGGGTCACAACCTTTTTCTCTCTTTTCTCTTCTCTTCTCATAAAGATCTTTTTGGATCTAAACTGATCCATATCTTTCCTCCACTTAAATTTCTATTTTGATCCCTTTTTTGATATTAAGGTATGGTTCATTATTGCTCTTTCATTCTCGTCTTCTTCTTTATAAGTTATTTACATCTATTTTTCTTATTTAATTACTATTTACCCATATCATATTTATTAAATTTTTTTTAAGAAACTTGTAAGTGTTGAATAAACTATCCGAGAATTTTTATTATAATATGAGAAAAAAGTCATCTGTTGGGAGAAGTTTAAAAGCCTTGTTGGCAGTATCATTTTTTTGTATGTATGTTATTTGTTTCATTATTGTTGATGCAGTTATTGATGTTATTGGTGGGGTTGGCGTTGTTGGAACTTGTGATATGGTGTTGTTGATGGTTCTGGCACAAAGGATGTTGCTTCTTTGTTGTTGGAACAAATGTTGTTGTTTTTTTGTTGATATTTATCCTGTTGTTTATGTTGCAACAGATGGAGAAACTGTTGGAACAAATAAAACCATCAGAAAGGCTGGTTTGATGTATTCCATCAGACTCCATATCTGTTGCAACAGACTCCACATCTATTGCAACAGACTTCATATATGTTGCAACAGACTCCACATCTGATGCAACACATGGACAATGTTCTTTTTGTGACATCAATTATTTTCCTCTTCTTTGTAGATATAAGGAACTGACAGTTGATCAATTTTTGACAGACTATGGCAAGAGACCGCAATAAAGATGGGATCAGAGGAATAGGCTGCTTGTAGATGGAGCCACTTCATATGTGGGAGGTATGTATTACTGATAATGTTATCATGGAAACACACACAGAGTGCACTGATTTTATGAATGATGTTTTTATTGATTAGTCATAGATCGTTCAAACAAGATGTCTGCAATTTTACAGTTAAGTTTGGTAGTTCCGAACTGATAAGGCTGAGGGACCATGAATATGGTTCTGATAGCATGTTAAGATTTAATGTCGGTTGTTGTTCATGTTTGTTTGTCAAGCATTGTGAAGGGATCTAGTTTTGGTGTCATTGTAAAGAGATTCAATAGTGACTGGACTAACTTTTAAGGTGCATTGGACCCTTAGAGGGCCTTCGAAGCTTAGCACTGCATCTAACAAGAACGCCAAAATTTATATGGCTGGGTTGCTCGCTCGGGGTGATGATTTTATGCCAGAATGTGTGGTAGGAGAATGCTTTCAAAGAAAAATGGGTGGTTGATGGAAGACTACATCATTTGAGAGCTACTTGAAGAAGAGACATAGAGTAGAAAGTAACTTCTAATGAATCTGGTGGGTGGAATTATCTTAATAGATGCGAGATCTGAATCAAGTGCAAATATAAAAGTGTATCCGATAATGTAATTTCATCTGTTGTGTCTCCGAAAGAAAAATAATGAATCTGAACACTTTGCTAGGGAGCTGCGTGGTCAGGATTATCACCTAGATAGAAAATAAGAGAAGACCAACAAAGAAGCCTCATGGGCATCGAGGGTTGAAATGAAGTACAACAAGTCTAGAAAACTTATGCCAACAACAACTGCAGTTAAAATAAGGAATCTAAGAGAAGACGGCAAATTTCTGAATTTTAAATTTCATCCCATGCTTTCTTGTTTGTGTTTCCGATCAGGTCCACTGTCGTTGACCTGATCGGAACCACAAAGGAGATTGAAAGTCAAATAGAGTATCATTGCTTCCTTAGCAATATGGTTATAATTGATTGTGTTTACTTGCCTTGACAAGCTTTCAACATTTCTTGGAGAAGATCAAATACTTATTGTAGTATGTGAATCCCGATAATTTTCAAGCTTGCCTCCAGCTTGTTGATTCTGTATTCAAGCAGGTCATTGCCCTCTTCAAAGTTGGTAAGGAGTTTCTCGTCTCTTGTGAGCTCGATCAGGAACACTACCTTCAAAGTTGTGGCATTCTAGAAGCCCTTCAGAACACTTTCGTTAGAAGACTTAAAGGATACATGGAGGGTCTCTGTGTTTGTTTTAGGTCAAAATATGTTGATGCACGTTGAAGATGTGGTCCCAACAGTTGAACAACACACTTTTATCAAGCGTTGCTCCATGCATCTTGCTCAATCAATTTGATAAATTAGTAAGCATAGAGTTACATAACGTGTGATCTAAACCAGCTCTACCAAGCCTATCAAACATTACGTAACTCTAAGCTCATTACTTTATCAAAAAAATATGACCGATTTAGTGCACAAATCGAACGGGCTCAATCTCTCAGCCTTTCTGCTGATTACTCTTCTCCAATATAGATGACAAGATATCTGCTATGCAAAAGTATACACCGTCGCCAGACATATTTGCTTGGGAGCAATTCTTCTGAAGGATATCTGTTGATGTCTTCTGAAGAATTACTCCCAAGCAAGCATGTCTGGCGATGGTATAGACTTTTGCATAGCAGATATCTTGTCATCTATATTGGAGAAGAGTAATCAGCAGAAAGGCTGACAGATTGGACTTTTTTAATTTGTGCACTAACTCGAGCATATTATTTTGATAGGGTAATGAGCTCGGAGTTACGTAACGTTTGATAGGCTTGGTAGAGCCGAATTAAATGACATGCTACGTAACTCCATGCTTACTAATTTATCAAATTGGTTGAGTAAGATGAATGGAGCAACGCTCGATAAAAGTGTGTTGTTCAACTGTTGGGACTACATCTTCAACGTGCATCAACCATTTTGACCTAAAACAAACACAGCGACCCTCCATATATCCTTTAAGGCTTCTAAAAAAAGTATTCTGAAGGGCTTCTAGAATACCATAACTTTGAAGGTAGTGTTCCTGATCGAGCTCACAAGAGACGAGGAACTCCTTACCAACTTTGAAGACTGTAACGATCAGCTTGAATATAGAATCAACAAGCTGGAGGAAAGCTTGAAAATTATCGAGATTCACATACTACAAGAAGCATTTGATCTTCTCCAAGAAATGTTGAAAGCATGCTAAGGCAATAAAACACAATTAATTAATCCATATTGCTAAGGAAGTAATTATACTCTATTTGCCTTTCAATCTCGTTTGTGGTTCTGATCAGGTCAACAGTAGTGAACCTGATCAGAAATACAAACAAAAAGATGGGATGAAATTTAAAATTTAGAAATTCCCATATTCGCTTAGTTTTCTTATTTTAACTGCGGTTGTTGTTGACGTAAGTTTTCTAGATTTGCTGAACATCATTTCAACCTTTGATACCCGTGAGGCTGCTTTGTTGGACTTCTCTTATTTTCTACCTAGGTGATAATCCTGACCATGCAGCTCTTTAGCAAAGTGTCCTGCATTGTTTTTCTTTCAGAGACACAACAGACGAAATTACATTACCGGACACACTTTCATAGTTGCACTTGATTCAGATTTCAGATCTGTTAAGATAATTCCATCGACCAGATTTTTTAGAAGTTACTTTCTACCCTGTGTCTCTTCTTCAATTAGCTCTTCGATGATATAGTATTCCATCAACCACCTATTTTTCCTCGAAAGCATTCTCCCACCGCACCTTCTGGCATATAATCATCACTCCGAACGAGCAACCTATCCATATAAATTTTGGCCAAGGTAATAACTATATTGGTTTTTCGTTCTTGTTTGATGTAGTGCGAGGCTTCGAGGGCCCTCCAAGGGTCCAATGCACACTTAAAGCTAAGTCCAATCGCTATTGGTTCTCTACAGTGACGACAAATATTGATCCTTTCTCAAAACTTGACATGCATAAACACAAGCACCAACCGTCAGTAATTCGTAACAAGGTATCTGCATCATCTTTATGAGGTCCTCAGCCTTATCAATTTCAAACCCATCAAACTTAATGGTACAATGCCGGATCTTGTTTGAATGATCAATGCCTAATCAGTTAAAAATTACATTCACAAAAACATTGTACTTTGTGTGTGTTGTCCCGATAACCTTATCAGTAATACATACTTAACTCCCACACATATGATAGTGGATCCATCTGCACGCACCTTATTCTTCCTAGCCCATCTATGGCTTAATTTTAATAAACAGATGACTAGCTTGTCGCAACAGATGACACATCTGTTTATATTGTTACACAATTGGAGATATCTGTTACGACAGTTGATCAATTTGTTGCAGAAATCAAACAGATATGTACATTTGTTGCAAAAAGATTGCTAGTATGTTGTAAGTAATCTAACAGAAAGAATATATTTTGCAACAGATTACCCATCTGTTAGATTTATTTTAAAATAATTTTCTTTTTTTTTCAGAGATACAATAATTTATCACTTCTTACAAATATAGATGATCCAGATTCATACAAGAATATTCTTATCGAGTCCTTGCATGAACTTCAAAAGCAGTTTGATGAACTCCATAGAGATTTGGCTGATTTCGGAGCAAGGTTGCCGGATGAAAGATGTCTGATTAACAATAATAATAACAATAGTAATAATAATTAGGTAATTTTTTTTTATTTTAGCGATTATTTTCCTCCTTTTGTATATCAAATCTACCCAAGGGATTCAAAAATCTATGAACATTCATTTCATTTTGTTGTCGACTTTGAATTTTTAATTCTTATTTAGTATTTAATAATAATCATTCTGTTTATTCTTTGTTCTCAACATGTCGACGGTTGGTGGTAGGGATTGAGCAACAATTTGTGTCAACAGTTAGAGGTTAATCTGCTACGACAGATCGATCATATGTTTCACCTGGCGGTTATTAATAAAAAAGGGCTATTGTTGTTATTGAGGGGGTGAAAAGAAAAAGACATGACTTTCCGTTTCGATTATTCAAGATGAAAAATGTTTCATAAATAAATAATAAGGAAATAAATAATAAAAACAATTTATAACCACAATTTTAATAACTGATCGTGACTTTTCACCATTTTTATTTTTGAATTTATTTTTTAAATTATTTATTATATAAT
>NC_061115.1:22060489-22063001 GCF_002878395.1 Capsicum annuum | reverse complement strand
ATTTTTTAAATTATTTATTATATAATAAAATGGTTATTATTTTATTAAGTAATTTGAAAAGGTATTGTTTTTTATTTATAAAATAAAAAAGTAAGCAAATTTGGATTAATGATATGATGATATAGTTATTTTTTTAAAAAAAAGTAGATTATATGTTGCAACAATTAAATTATCTGATGCAACAGGTTCACTATGGTTGCAACAGATGATATATCTGTTGTCACAGATAATTTATCTGATGCAACCTATATCGAGTCACAACTCAATAAAAGCAGTTCTAGTCATGACTTATCACAATATTTCTTAATTTAATTAATTCATTACTTTTCACATTAATAAAAAATGTAATTAATAAATGGAGGTGAACCGTTAGATTATATGTTGCAACAAATATGTTATTTAATACAATATATTTTATATTTGTTGCAACAGATAATATATTTATTGTCACAGATGTGTTATCTGATGCAACAAATATAGAATCTGTTGCCACAACTCAATAAAAATGGTTCTTCAAAAGAACTAATTAATAATAATAATCTGAAAAGTCATGACTTATATCACAATATTTATTTTCTTAATTTAATAAAAAATGTAATTAGTGTATGGAGGTGAATAGTCGCGCCTTTTTGCCTCTCATTCAAATTTAATCCTCTATAAATAGGCCGTCATTACTCAATAGTTCATTCAAATACACTCTATTTATTTATTGTATCTCGTCTTTCATATTACACTCTAGAAGATAAGATTATGGCTGACCCGGTGTGGAACGTTGCTTTTCTGCAAGAGGCCGCGAATGAACTTCAGAATCAAGTTCGTGATCTGCAATGGGAACTGGGAGGAGTTAGATCAAGAATGCTCCGCGAGATACGCAGGCTGAGGAGGGCCTTGCTACTTCCGGTTGAAGATTGGTCGGCTGGCAATGATGATGCTGATAATAATAATAATAATTAGACTATTATTTTTCTTTTAGTCTATTATATGTATTTTTATTTGTTTAATAAATAAATTATGTTTGATCTTTGACGTTTTAATCCATATTTAATTTTTATTCTGTCTATTATCTTCTCAACAAACATGTCAACGATTCGACGTAAAAAATAATAATTTAGAATCCAGTAGCAATAGCAAGATTTATCTGTGGGGTTTGTGGCATGGGTTGATTTGTGTTGTTTCAAACAGATTAATTATTCGTTGCAACAGATAATTAGTCTGGTGCAACAGATAATTAATTTAGTGCAACAGATAAACATCCTGATACAACAGATAATACGTCTGATACAATAGACAATACGATGATGCAACAGATAAATATTCTGATGCAACAAATAAATCTTCTGATGCAACAGATTACTTATCTGATGCACCAGATGATTGATTTGTTTAAATTGTGGGCACTTATCCTGGATTCATAACCGGGGTTCTATCCATTGTTGGAAAAACAAAAGTGTACCCAGATGACAAATACGAATAAAAATCATAATTTTACTTATCAAATTCACTTATGAAGTAATGCCAAAGTGAAAAGTGATGTAGTAAACAAAATTTGACCTAAGAAATTGGTCAGATCGCAGCAGTAGCACTGTACCAACAACAACAACAACAAATGGTCGACAAGAAAAAGATGAAGATGATAATGAAGTAGAAGATGATGATAATGAAGTAGAAGATGATGAATAAAGCAGCAGAAACAGAAACAATTAACAACAAAAACCGCTAAGAGAGAGAAAACAACAATGGATGAGAAGAGAGAGAAAGACGTTTTTTTCCTCCGTTTCCCGTTATTTTAGGTATACATTGGGATCAAAGTATAAATTTAAAAACTTTTGGGTTATTTTCAAACTTTCTCAACTTTCTTAATACATAATAAAGTAATTGTCACCTCTAACTAATAATTAAGACTTGTGTCACCTACACCTCATTTTAAAACTCTTTTATCACCTGTGGCCCAAACCCCCAAGTAACTTCATCTATATATGTCACAATATTATAGGATCAAGAAATTAATTAAATTACTATAAAAGATAAAATCATGACATAAAAGTAATTAATTGAAAAGATTAAAATTAATTTAGGAACTTTTGTGGGGACTACCAAAGTCCTTGGATTGTCTCTTACATATAATAATATAATTTTAGTTTCATAAAATATCAACCAATTTTTTATTATGAAAATAGTCTTTACTAGGTAGTTTAATCTATTAAGAAATTGATATTCTTCTATTATATAATCCATAAGAAAAATTGGATTGGACACATATAAAAAGTGCTAAAATATGAATAATATATTGTATTTTATTAAATTAAAATAAAGAACTAATTAAGGTTGTCACATCATTTTTTCGATGAGATTATTGTAAAATTCAGTCATAGTGACTTTTATGATGATCGGGGTAAAGTAAAATGACTTTTGTGTAATGATGAAAGAAAGTTGTCTTTAGTGCAATAAACACAAAACTAAGTGATCAGGAATAAAATTTACTCATTATCTATCTTTGCAAAAAAAAAAAAAA
>NC_061115.1:22036661-22057489 GCF_002878395.1 Capsicum annuum | reverse complement strand
TGAACATTCATTTCATTTTGTTGTCGACTTTGAATTTTTAATTCTTATTTAGTATTTAATAATAATCATTCTGTTTATTCTTTGTTCTCAACATGTCGACGGTTGGTGGTAGGGATTGAGCAACAATTTGTGTCAACAGTTAGAGGTTAATCTGCTACGACAGATCGATCATATGTTTCACCTGGCGGTTATTAATAAAAAAGGGCTATTGTTGTTATTGAGGGGGTGAAAAGAAAAAGACATGACTTTCCGTTTCGATTATTCAAGATGAAAAATGTTTCATAAATAAATAATAAGGAAATAAATAATAAAAACAATTTATAACCACAATTTTAATAACTGATCGTGACTTTTCACCATTTTTATTTTTGAATTTATTTTTTAAATTATTTATTATATAATAAAATGGTTATTATTTTATTAAGTAATTTGAAAAGGTATTGTTTTTTATTTATAAAATAAAAAAGTAAGCAAATTTAGATTAATGATATGATGATATAGTTATTTTTTTTAAAAAAGTAGATTATATGTTGCAACAATTAAATTATCTGATGCAACAGGTTCACTATGGTTGCAACAGATGATATATCTGTTGTCACAGATAATTTATCTGATGCAACCTATATCGAGTCACAACTCAATAAAAGCAGTTCTAGTCATGACTTATCACAATATTTCTTAATTTAATTAATTCATTACTTTTCACATTAATAAAAAATGTAATTAATAAATGGAGGTGAACCGTTAGATTATATGTTGCAACAAATATGTTATTTAATGCAATATATTTTATATTTGTTGCAACAGATAATATATTTATTGTCACAGATGTGTTATCTGATGCAACAGATATAGAATCTGTTGCCACAACTCAATAAAAATGGTTCTTCAAAAGAACTAATTAATAATAATAATCTGAAAAGTCATGACTTATATCAAAATATTTATTTTCTTAATTTAATAAAAAATATAATTAGTGTATGGAGGTGAATAGTCGCGCCTTTTTGCCTCTCATTCAAATTCAATCCTCTATAAATAGGCCCGTCCTTACTCAATCGTCCATTCAAATACACTCTATTTATTTATTGCATCTCGTCTTTCATATTACACTCTAGAAGATAAGATTATGGCTGACCCGGTGTGGGACGTTGCTTTTCTGCAAGACGCCGCGAATGATCTTCAGAATCAAGTTCGTGATCTACAATGGGAACTGAGAGGAGTTAGATCAAGAATGCTCCGCGAGATACGCAGGCTGAGGAGGGCCTTGCCACTTCCGGTTGAAGATTGGTCGGCTGGCAATGATGATGCTGATAATAATAATAATAATTAGACTATTATTTTTCTTTTAGTCTATTATATGTATTTTTATTTGTTTAATAAATAAATTATGTTTGATCTTTGACGTTTTAATCCATATTTAATTTTCATTCTGTCTATTATCTTCTCAACAAACATGTCAATGATTTGACGTAAAAAATAATAATTTAGAATCCAGTAGCAATAGCAAGATTTATCTGTGGGGTTTGTGGCAGAGATTGATTTGTGTTGTTTCAAATAGATTAATCATTCGTTGCAACAGATAATTAGTCTGGTGCAACAGATAAACATTCTGATGCAACAGATAATTAGTCTGGTGCAACAGATAATTAATTTAGTGCAACAGATAAACATCCTGATACAACAGATAATATGTCTGATACAATAGATAATACAATGATGCAACAGATAAATATTCTGATGCAACAAATAACTCTTCTGATGCAACAGATTACTCATCTGATGCACCAGATGATTGATCTGTTTAAATTGTGGGGCACTTATCCTGGATTCATAATCGGGGTTCTATCCATTGTTGGAAAAACAAAAGTGTACCTAGATGACAAATACAAATAAAAATCATAATTTTACTTACCAAATTCACTTATGAAGTAATGCCAAAGTGAAAAGTGATGTAGTAAACAAAATTTGACCTAATAAATTGATCAGATCGTAGCAGTAGCGCTGTACCAACAACAACAACAACAACAACAAATGGTTGACAAGAAGAAGATGAAGATGATAATGAAGTAGAAGATGATGAATAGAGCAGCAGAAACAGAAACAATTAACAACAAAAATCGCTAAGAGAGAGAAAACAACAATGGATGAGAAGAGAGAGAAAGACGTTTTTTTCCTTCGTTTCCTGTTATTTTAGGTATACATGGGATCAAAGTATAAATTTAAAAACTTTTGGGTTATTTTCAAACTTTCTCAACTTTCTTAATACTTAATAAAGTAATTGTCACCTCCAACTAATAATTAAGACTTGTGTCACCTACACCTCATTTTAAAACTCTTTTATCACCTGTGGCACAAACCCCCAAGTAACTTCATCTATATATGTCACAATATTATAGGATCAAGAAATTAATCAAATTACTATAAAAGATAAAATCATGACATAAAAGTAATTAATTGAAAAGATTAAAATTAAGTTAGGAACTTTTGTGGGGACTATCAAAGTCCTTGGATTGTCTCTTACATATAATAATATAATTTTAGTTTCATGAAAATATCACCCAATTTTTTATTATGAAAATAGTTTTTACTAGGTAGTTTAATCTATTAAGAAATTGATATTCTTCTATTATATAATCCATAAGAAAAATTGGATTGGACACATATAAAAAGTGCTAAAATATGAATAATATATTATATTTTATTAAATTAAAATAAAGAACTAATTAAGGTTGCCACATCATTTTTTCGGTGAGATTATTGTAAAATTCAGTCATAGTGACTTTTATGATGATCGGGGTAAAGTAAAATGACTTTTGTGTAATGATGAAAGAAAGATGTCTTTAGTGCAATAAACACAAAACTAAGTGATCAGGAATAAAATTTACTCATTATCTATCTTTGCAAAAAAAAAAAAAAAAAACTACATCTTCATTAAGTGTATCAAAAATTAATTATGTTTCTCAATAAATTTAGAATTGAAATTTTTAAAAATTACACAATCTTTTTTAATTAAACTTCAAACCATCAAATTTATATTATTTATTTTAAAACTAGAAGTGCAAGGCCTGTGTCAGCACGGGCCCACAGTAAAACATGTGGATTGCAAGTTTTAAGTTTTAAGATTTATCTTGAAATAGAAAGTTTGAGCAGTAGAATATTTTCATTAGTATGAATGAGCTGGAGGGATCACAATTGAAACTTTTTTTTAACCTTCTTGTTGAATTTTGTGATCAGAAATATAAAGAAAAGATAGGCGTAAATCTGATGAAATAACTTAAATCAAATATCCAGCAGATTATTGATTTTCAATATCGCAAAGATTAAGAATCATGTAAACTTAATTACCCGATAAAGAGAATACACACCTTAGATTCTCTATTTATTTGTTTAATTATTAATTTTAACACAGGAAAAGAGTGTTGTTTTTTAATAGAGAAGGAAGAGTTGAGGTTTTTTTTCTTCTTTAAACAGAGAAATGTTAATTAATATTGAGGAGCTGTAAAAAGTTGAGAAAAATGGCTACACATATTTGATAGAAAATTTGCTAATGTTAAGAAAGTGCGAAGTGTCTGGTAGCAAATTTGTGATAGATACACGTTTTTTGTACTTAAATTTACTTTATTTATATTTAAATTAGTTGGTAAAAATCTTTTGCAAATAATCTTTATACTTTTTTTCTTTAATTTCTTTAAAATATAGTAATAAAATTTACTTATGCTTTATTCTTCTCACACTTTACTACATACATTTTATCCTCTTTAAATCTTATTATGCCATTTTACCCTCTTTAAACATCACTGTACATTAAAATCACGATTGAAACAGCTGAAGTAGAAATCAGTCAATTTTTCTTTTTTCTTTTGTTAATTATTGTTATTTACAGTACTTTTATTTCATTTTCAAATAATTTATGTTGTTTTATATCTTCTTCTGTCTCGTTCCAATTTATGTGACACTAATATAATTTTGATAGTTAATCAAATATTTTATTTTGACATATCATTTTGTTATTTTTATTTTTCTAATACATAAATGACTTATAATAAGGAGTGATATAGTAAAATCATCATTCGAAAGACGAAAATTTAATTTAAAACATTCAGAGTTAATTTCGCATTTTATGTCTATTTTATTTTTCATTAAATATTATTTATTTTCTTAATACTTAGATGACACATAATAATTAATTAAGAGCGATTGATTATGTTATTACTATAAAAATTAATATAATTTTATCATATCCAATAGTAATCATCGATAATTCACCGGAATAGTAGATTAGTTAAATACGGGATTCTATATTTGCATATGCAAAATATAATATTATTAAACATTATTGGATAGTGCATTATATTAATCTTTCACAATGATAAAATTTTACTATATATTTTTCTTTATTTCCTTTTAACTTGATACATATTGACCCAACACAAATTCTAAGAAAATATTAATTAAAAATTTATTTTATTAAATTAAATTTATTAATTTTATACTTTAAAAATTTAAATTTAAGTTTAAATATTAGTATTTCTATATAAGAAAAAAATAATTTTAAAATTTAAATTTACTAAAATAAATAAATAAATAAAAAGATTAATTTTCTATATAAAAGTCAATTAAAATAATAAAATTGATTTATTTTAAATATTTAGTTGTAATTAATTAAGATAACTTTTTATTTTATCATAATTTATGCTTCACCAATAAAATTTTGAGAGTTGAATAGAACTTTTATCTATTTTAAAAAAAGTATTTTAACTTGTTAATTATTGTGATTTATAATAATTTTTACGTAATTATCAAATAATATATATACTCCTTGTGTCCCAATTTATGCGGCTTCGATACAATTTTGAGAGTCAACTAAAATTTTATATATCTTTTAAATATTTTAAGTTGTTAATTATTATGATTTGCAGTACTTTTTCTTTTATCTCAATTTATGTGGCATTGCTAAAATAATGAGAGTCAATAGAATTTCTATATATTTTTTAAATATTTTAAGTTATTAATTATTGTGATTTGTGGTAACAAATTAGTTTTGAACATGATAGCTAATTAAATAAATAATTTTTTTTACTTCCAATATGTAGTTATAGTTAATTAATATTCCTTTCATCCGAATGACAAGGCTTGCTAGTTTCCCTGTTCCGGTCATGGAATAGATGAAATAAATCAAAAAATGGATTTTTGTTCAAGAATATAAATTAATAGAATATATTAAATATTTAAACCATTATGATGAAATAATGGAATTATTATATATTGGGGTATGGTAGGTAATTAAGTGGGAGTAGAGGATTTTTTTTGGTAATTGTATAAGAGGTGGTCGAAAATAATTTTTTATTTGTCATGATTTATGCTGCACCGATAAAATTTTGAGAGTCGAATAGAAATTTTATCTATTTTAAAAAAATTATTTTAACTTGTTAATTATTGTGATTTATAATAATTTTTACGTAATTATCAAATAATATATTTACTCCTTGTGTCCCAATTTATGTGGCTTCAATACAATTTTGAGAGTCAACTAAAATTTTATTTATCTTTTAAATATTTTAAGTTGTTAATTGTTATGATTTGCAGTACTTTTTCTTTTATCTCAATTTATGGGGCATTGCTAAAATAATGAGAGTCAATAAAATTTATATATGTCTTTTAAATATTTTAAGTTACTAATTATTGTGATTTGTGGTAACAAATAAGTTTTGAACATGATAACCAATTAAATAAATAATTTTTTTTACTTTCAATATGTAGTTATAGTTAATTAATATAAATTAATAGAATATATTAAATATTTAAACCATTATGATGAAACAATAAAATTATTATATATTGGAATATGGTATGTAATTAAGTGGGAGTAAAGGGATATTTTGGTAATTGGATAAGAGGTGATTGAATACAATTATTATATATATATATTCGATATTCGATAAATATCGAATACCAAACAGTATTAATATCAAATTCTATCCTGAATATCAAATATTAAAATTTTACTTCCAATATGTAGTTATAGTTAATTAATATAAATTAATAGAATATATTAAATATTTAAATTATTAGGATGAAACAATGAAATTATTATATATTGGGGCATGATATGTAATTAAGTAGGAGTAGAGGATTTTTTATTGTAAGAGTCAATAAAATTTCTGTATGTCTTTTAAATATTTTAAGTTATTAATTATTTTGATTTGTGGTAACAAATTAGTTTTAAACATGATAGACAATTAGATAAATAAATAAAATTTACTTTCAATATGTAGTTATAGTTAATTAATATAAATTAATAGAATATATTAAATATTTAAAATATTATGATAAAATAATAAAATTATTATATATTGAGATATGATATATAATTAAGTGAAAATAGTTGATTTTTTGATAATTGTAAAAAATGATCGAAACCACCTCTTTTATATAATAGAAAAGAAAAGAAAAGAAAAGAAAAGTATATAATAGAAAAGAAAAGAAAAGCAAAGCAAAGAAAAGAAATATAATAGAAAAATAGAAATAAGAGAAAATATAAAGAAATACTTACTGGAGTGAGAGGTGGGGTGGCGTGTACTTTCACACGTAGTGGCCTGTGTTCCCATTTGTGAAATTGCTGCAAAATATTTGCGGCCATTATACTTTCTACCTGATTGATTCCCTATAATCATATTAGGATCAAATTCCTGATTCCCCATTCGTACCCTCACCCTTTTTTTCTCTCTTTATCTTCTCTCTCTAACACACATATAGTAGCACAGTTTTCCATATTCTTCAACTCCTAATTCATCCATTTGTGCTTCAAAAACTGACAATTTTATAGCTTAGAGGTCCGGCCGTTTTTTCAAACTCCGTGGATAGCGAGAGCTTTAGTTTATCGAGCTGGATTTTGCAATTTGGGTTTTGATTCATGTTTATTTGTACTTACAAGAATTGTTAATTATAGCTCAAAAGGCTTGTGGGCTTTGTTAATTAATGGTTGTTTTTGAATCAGTTTCAACAACTGTTAATTATAGCTTAAAGGGTCTTTTGGGTTTTTGTAATTAATGATTTTCGAACTGTTAATTATAGCTCAAAGGGCTTGTGGGTTTTGTTAATTAATGGTTTTTGAATCAGTTTCTGCTATTACTCTTGATTTCCCTCAAGTATTTTTAGTATACCCATCTCCTTGTCCATGTAAAAGCAATGCCAATACATTGTTTACGAGGAGGAGGGGGAAAAGGGGTTTGAGGAAATTGGGTTCGGATTTGGATTTGGATTTGTTTCGTGGGAAATGGGTAATTCGGGCTTGTGTGAATGGCGGAGACCACCATAAACACCATAATTTTGATATAAATATTGCGGATAATGCTAGAAGAGGAGCTAGGAATGTTGTAATTAAGAGATTTGCTGATGAATTGGATGCTTATGGAAGAGTTTCTGAGGAATTAGTGGAAGGTTCGAGTAACAATTTTGCTAATTTTCAAGAAGACCCTTTTGTAGATAAGCTAAGGACTCAACTAGGGGTGATGCATCCATTGCCTTCACCTCCAATAAATCGGAATGTTTTTGGTCTTTTTGTAGTGTTTTTCTTTGTTGGTGTTGTTTTTGATAAGGTTTGGACATCAAGAAAGAGTAATTTTAAGCCAAACAATGGAGGGAATTCCGGGAAATGGCCGTTGGTTCCAGCGAATCTTTCTTCATTGTTGGAAAAGGATTTGCAAAGGAAAGAATCTGTAGAGTGGGTAAACATGGTGTTAGGGAAGTTGTGGAAGGTTTATAGGCCTGGGATTGAGAATTGGATCATTGGTTTGCTTCAGCCTGTCATTGATAATCTCAAAAAGCCTGATTATGTTCAGAGAGTCGAGATAAAGAAATTCTCGCTCGGGGATGAGCCTCTTTCTGTTAGGAGTGTGGAGCGGAGAACTTCTCGTCGAGTCAATGATTTGCAGTGAGTAACATTTTTTGCAAATATACCACCGTACCCATTGTGTTGTTAATTTAAATACAATGTTTGTTTTGGTTGTTACTTAAATTTTATGGTTCATATCGTTAAATCCATCTTAGGTAAGGACTGAAAGTTCCTTTTCGTGTAACGACCAATTTATATATATATATTCATTTTGTATTTGTATTTGTATTTTATTCCATAATTCTATCTTATCCTTTTCTATACCTTTTTGTAGTAGCTGCATCCCGTGTTTTACCTTTTTTGTAGGTTTATCCTTCAAGTTGTTGATGCGTGACATTCTGTAGCAATGGAAAACGATATAATCTATCCAAATGTTATATTTGTTAAAACAATACATTATGAAACAATACGTAACAATCATCCAAACAGAGTGTAAGTGAAAAAAGAAACGAAAAGTTAAGTTAAATTAGAGAAGATCTTATTCTATTTCTTGGTTGAAAGTCTTTGAGTTGGTATTTACTCCTTAGCCTATATTCTTTAATTGAACTGAGGTCTAGAATCAAAAGTGACGTATACATACAACATTTTATTTGGAGGAAAGCATTAGAGAAAAGCTCTTTTTTTGCAAATTTCTTGGTGGAGCAGTCGAGTTGATGTTTTCTCCTTAGCCTACATTCATTGTTTCAGGCGTCGATTAAGATAGAAGGAAAATATATATACAGAATTTGATTAGGAGGAAAATATTTTCCCTCGATATAGTGAGATGGTGTTTTTGCCTTATTGAGGAAAAAATTATACTAGTTCCTTGAGACTGATCAAGACAGAAAACAGATCAATCTAGTTCCTTGAGAAATTTGAACCTGATAATTACAGCCTTTTCCTTGATAAAGTTTGTTGTGGAGCTATACATCAGGACCCCCTTTCTGTGCTGATAAGGCAGTTTCATATAGGCTTACAATTTGAAGGATAATGTTCTGAAATTTCATAGAAAATTGTTTGCTATCAATATGCTTCAACATCCTCTTGGCCCATAAATTCTTGTTTTTGAGCCAAATTTTAGCTCTCTTAAGTTACTGTATCTTGTCGTCATTTTACTACATTATTCGGCTCAAGCAATTATAATGTGCATACAACTATGATCTTCTCTGCTATATTCTATGCTGCAAAGTTCTCTAGTTCCGATCAAACTGACATGATAAAAGCACAACTCCTTATCTTTTCTTGTTATGTGAAAGTTCATTGTTTCTTGGAATGTATCGACTGATTTGTGCATTGTTTAATGCTATCTAGGTATCAGATAGGCATCCGATACACTGGTGGTGCTCGCATGCTGTTAATGCTGTCGCTAAAATTTGGAGTTATCCCCATTTCTGTGCCAGTCGGTGTACGGAACTTTGACATTGATGGCGAACTCTGGGTCAAGTTGCGATTAATACAAACAGAGCCTTGGATTGGAGCTGTTTCTTGGGCTTTTGTTTCCCTTCCAAAGATAAAGCTTGACTTGTCACCATTCCGTTTGTTCAACCTAATGGGTATGCGAATTTCGAGTTAGGACTTTTATCTATGAGATGAATCCTGTTACAGAAACTTGCATGCTTTCATTCTCTAACCAATACTTCCTCTTGATGGGTCATACTCATGAAATTTTCCGAGCAGATTCTTTAGCTTGGATTTAAGTAGTTGTAGTGTCTTTGGCAGAGGTAATGTTAGTTTATTAAACAGAAGGGACTAACCCTGTAAACAAGATGCGTAGACACATATTGCAAATGTTATTTTGGAAAAGTTCATCATTCATCTGTGCATGCTGGGATATCATTTGCACTCTTAAGGAGAACAGGACTATAGAATCTCATGGCATAGTCCCGTTTTAAACTATTCTTTTTTATAAGAGACTGTTTCAAAGATGATATATTTAACGGTTTATGTAACAGTTTATACCAGACTTCTGTGTTTAATTTGTTTCTTCTGGAACAATATTAACTTCCAATTCTGTTGAGCGCTCAATTATTATAAAAGAGTAAGCTCAGTTATTTAGAGAGTGGAGTAGGTGTTTAGCATTGTGGATTTAATCATGGGTCTTCAAATTCTTATCATTTGGAACATATTCTTTAAGACAGTGGAATTACTCCATAGAGTTTATTCTCTTCGAGAATGAACTCCATGGAGTTTATTGTTATGGGGTACTTGAATGTAATTTTAGGAATCTAATTCGAGTCATTAGCAACTATGTGGCGTACTGTGAATACTATGAAAAATATTTGCTTTCTTCTTTATCTTGTTTTCTTTGCTGCTCTGTGTAATCTCCAAGACTAGCATTCTTCTGCCATAAAGCCTACATTTAGGATTAGTGAATACGAGCTTTTTCTACTAGAGTTACTGTAAAGTGAAATCTTTCCAGTGCATAGTTACCAATTGTTGACTACTTACTGTCACTGAGTTGTCATCATTTTACTGACTATTTTTGGTTTTTCTATTTACAGTTTATAAAATGGGATTGCGGTACCTAAAATTAAACGAATAAAATTAGATGAGCAATATTATTCATATGCCCAATAAAAATTTTCACATATTTATTTTCTTTTCTTGCATGTATCTGGGAAACACCAGCGATTCCTGTTCTATCAATGTAAGTACTATTTTATCCATTCTGATGTTCTTGTTACATATGCATTTTCCATTTCGGTTTGTTTCCCCCGTCATTGATGTATTTAATTTCTTTTTGCCATTCAGTTACCGTCTCATTAAAAGGTCCTTTTTTTGGGGGTGGGGGTGGGGATGGGGGATGGGTGGGTAAGGGGTTGCGGAGTAAAGTCCGTTAACTGAATAATGCTTTCACCAGACCACTTTCACTCCTTTCAGCTTTTGAAGATTTTATGCAGTCAAATACGCTTTTTTCAGGTTGACAATTCAAAAAGCCCATTTGCTTTTCAAGTAATATGGTCATGCTCAATTGTCATCAATCATGTATAATTTTCTTGAGAATCTTCCGCATTCAGTTTATTCTGGCTTCCAGTTACGGTATTGGAGAGGCACCTCTTGTTATGTATTCCGAGGATGTTCTCTCTGTCTGTGTGTGTGCGCGCGCATGCTCGCTCATTTTCTTCCCTGGTTTTGGAAATCTCGTCTTGTGTCAAGTCTCTTGTTTTTCAGCTCAGGTTTGTGTCATTTGAATGGTCTACAATTATAGTTGCGTTTGGTGTTTTAGCACGGATCATCTTAATATTTAATTCTAGACCCAGATCTTTCTAGTATCATACTCATTCTGAATTTCTTGCATGATTTATTTTCTATTTACAATATCCTATCGAACTATCTCAGTTTTTCCACTGCATGGTGAGTATGAGTTTTTATTTCTTATACGAATGTTTCAGGTTTTTGAAGAAACTTCTTACAGAGGATTTACCTCGTCTCTTTGTCCGTCCGAAAAAAATTGTGTTGGATTTTCAAAAAGGCAAGGCAGTTGGCCCTGTTCCGAGTGAACCCAAGTCTGATCAATATGAACAACCTAACGCTGGAGAAATGCAAGAAGGAAATAAGGAATTTGCTGGAGAACTATCAGTGACTCTTGTTGATGCAAGGAAACTCTCTTATATCATCTATGGTATGAATTTGTTTATCTTTCATCAGTGGCATCAATCTTTTTCTTAAATCTGACATTTTGCTTCCTAGTAACACCCAACTTCTTAAATGAGTTCGTCTCTTCATATTATTTTAATAGTTAAAACTATTCTGTAGCATATTCTAGTTTGTCAAAGAAAAAGGTCGGAGATATTTACTTCAAAGTCAGTTGAAGCTCCAAAAGAATGTAATTTCCATTGCATGAGAACTACTTTAAGTGAATATAAACGCCGTATGTTTTGGTCCAGTAATCACTGTGAATCAGTGGAAATATAGCCTGTCATCCTTATTTGAAATAGAATAATTACCAAATGAAATCACTGATTTAGGAAAATGGTACTAAAAAAATTTATTACTTTGTCAAAATTAAAAAAAAGGAAAATGTTACCAAATGAAATCACATTTGTATAAATGAGCGGGTGTCATTTGTAGTAAACCATGTCCCTTGTAAGGTTTGCTATGTTTGGTTTACTTCTTGTATGCTGGCAAGCCTCTTCCCTTGTCTAATGAAATTTATTACTTTATCAAAAAAAAAAAAAAAAAAAAGAAACGAAAATGGTACCAAATGAAATCACATTAGAAAGGAGTAAAATGCGAATACTTTTGACTATGCTCATTAACAAATATAAAACAATTATGTTGCTACAATTTATTAGAAATAAGTGTCTCCCGTTTATGTTTCGTTTTTAATAAGTGTCTCCCGTTTATGTTTCGTTTTTACTACCAATCACTGCTGCCAATCACATATGCTGCCTTTGTAAATACGTAAGTATGTTCTATATGTGATTCAATGATATTGACTACCACCAAGAGGCAGTGACTTCATTGGTGTTCTTTCCAGGATTCTTGCTAGTTTAGCACATGGAGAGCCTTGCACATAAGATGTTTAGATCAGGTTATCACATCAAACAGGAATTAGGAAAAGAAAACTTTATGCTACAAGGATCTTCGTTTAACTTTTTTTGTGTTGTAAATGTAATTTTTTGGTTGGGTAAGATTTAAACGTAATAGTTAATAAAAGTAAAAGAAGGAACGGAAAAAGTTAGCTGTGAAAAAAAAATGCAAAGCAAAAACGTGGACGGGTCCCAAAAATTTTCTGCTGCTACACCTCCACTTATTATTATTTTTTGATAAGGTCATCTCCACTTCATGTATACATGATACATGTGTTTAGTTGGTATGAATCTCCTGTTAAGCTGCACGTTCAATAGATGGAACTTGGGTGTTTTTCAGTCTCATTGCTCTATTTTATGAATGCCATGTAATTTCCTCTTTTGTTTTCCCATGTCTGTCTTTGTGAAATTTTTTCTGGCCATTTTTGTTCAGGCAAAACTGATCCATATGTCAATCTAAAACTCGGAGATCAAGTAATACGCAGCAAAAGAAACAGTCAAACTACTGTCATTGGACCTCCTGGAGAACCTATATGGAATCAGGTGATTTAAATATAAATCTGCTGGCCTGATCTGTTGGTATTGATGTATTTGTCGGCGGCTTGCTAGCTCTTCTGCTGGAGCTTATACATCGTTTGCCATGTTCTTTGCCTCTTTGGCAGGATTTTCACATGTTTGTCACAAACCCTAGGGGACAAAAGCTATATATAGAAGCAAAGGACACCCTTGGATTTACAGATTTGACTATTGGCTCAGCGGAGGTAAATCCTCCTGTACATGCAAATATTATCTATTGTCTCTGTTTCTGAAAGGCGATCTATCTAATTTGTTAGTTTACTGATGTGCCTTAAACAAAATACTCCAAACTAGTGCAAAGGTTGGGAGAGACTGGGTATACTGCACAGTATCCTGTCACTTGCATTTCTGCAGAGTCTGTTTCCATGCCTCAAACCAGTGGCCTTCAGGCCACGAAGAACAACTCTACTGTCGACACAAGGCTCAGCCTCTAAAAATGATAATGAATTAGTATTGTATTTTGAAAAACATGAAAAAAAGATGCTTTTAGCATTTTATATTTTTCTGTGGGACATTATTTATTAATGATGATCAAGGTGATATTAGGATATATAGTTGGATAGGAGTTGCATAAAAAGGCATCTTTCTAATGACTACTACTTCTAGGTTGATCTGGTATCGCTCGAAGATACTGTACCAACAGACAAAATTGTGGTCCTCAGAGGTTGGGGACTACTGGGACCAAGGCCTGTAGGAGAGATTTTACTGCGATTGACATATAAAGCTTATGTTGAAGATGAGGAGGATGAAAGGACTGAAGCAAGATCCAAGGATTTGGATGCTTCAGATGATGAATTATCTGACTTTGATGAACGAGATATTGCTGTCTATGAGGATCGTGGAAAGAGTGTGTCAAGTGGAACAGATAAAGAATCGTTTATGGATTTATTGGCAGCATTACTTGTCAGCGAGGAATTCCAAGGGATCGTGGCATCTGAAACAAGCAATACTAAATCTGTAGATGATTTTAAAACTAGAGTGTCAACATCAAGACAACGTACTCCTGCCAGATCTGAACAGCAAACTTCTGATACTCCTGAAATTTTTGGAGGTAAAGTACATCGAATTGTTCTAAGATAGATCAATCCAGTTTGTTTTTTCCCAGGAAATGCATAGAGTTCTCCCATTTCTTGCACGTCTAATTAACATCTCTTATTTGCAGAGTCGGCCCTGTTTTGGCTAGCGATAATTACAAGTATCTCAGTTCTAATTGCTCTCAATGTCAGCGGTTCTAGCATTTTCAATCCGTGAATAATGAAACAAAATAAATTGATAGCCCCTGGTAAAGAATGCAATATAGAGCTTCTGCTGGAATTATTCTGGCAAACCAGACAGTTGTCACCACTATAAGTTTGCCCGAACGGAAACCTTATCAAAGTCCTTACCTTCTGCTGGTCTTCCATTCGAGGTGCGTTGTTCTTCTGATTCTTTGCCTTAGCTCACTTTTCATTGCTCTAACTTTGGCTGTATGATCAACTATGGCATCTGTTCTTATCAGTTCCTCTGTCGTTTGCTCTGATTTGATTTTCATGCCTTTAGTGCATGTCTTTACATTCTTCAAATATGCAGACAACGTTTGTTCTTTTTTGCCTTTTCCTCCCCTCATAAGCAGTCTTTTGGTGATTCAATTGTTTTCTGAAATGCTTATTTTTACCTACAGACAATCAAAACAATTTTATTATCAATATCAAGGGAAGATAAATAAATGTTTGAACAAAAAAAATAAATAAAGAAGGAAACATTAACACATAAATGAATCACCTAGATATGATACAGAAGGGAGCTCATCCACATTGTATTCTGATCAACTCTACCCAGTGTGGAAAATTAGCGTCTACAGCCAGCATGATGAGCCATATCGAGTGTAAAAAAACAAACAAATCACATCTCAGTTTCATCTTGAAATTCAAGATAAAGTAAAACAGAACTTCTTTTTCCCCTTTTAGGGTTTTCATGTTGCACTATCATTTGAGATGCCTTTGCTTGTCAGGGCAGGCCCGTGCAAGCATCCTGCATTAGCAGGGTCTAGGGAAGGGCCGCTTCCCCAAGGGGTTAATGGAAGAAAACTGTTGGTGTGTAAAGACAATTATGAGCCAACTATTTGATCTAATTTCAGAGTGGAAGCTAGCAACATATTTCCTGTTTCCTTGAATAAATGAGCAGATTTCCATTATTTGTTTAGTGTTTCAATCACCAACTCCTTGAAGAATATAGTATGACTTGGCAATTGGTGGATAACACAAAACCTGATCCAAATGATGATGTCCATATTTCTCATTCGTGGAGGACTTCTCTAGTAAAATAGGGATTTTAACATGAGGAACTTAGTAATTATTTCATTTTAACATAGCGCGCTTTTCATTTTTCATCTTTAAGTTGTGATTCTGTAATTTCTTGAGCACTGAACTAAAAATTGCTTATTTTCTTGTTTGTTGGCAGGCTGGCCGACTGTATCCTCCATTATCTGTCAACCATTGTACACTCTCTTAACATATTAACCAGATCAAGTACCAAACACTGCCCCCACCCCCACCCCCACCCCCACAACCCCAATAGAAAATGAAAGGAATCCCCAGACACACTTAGAAGAGAAGAGAACATCAAAAAAATATATGTTACAATGAGGTATATATTCTTTTGGCGGCAAATTTTGGCCATCCTTGTACTCTTGTTTTTAGTTACATCCTGTAACTCCTAACCCTCCCCCCCCCCCCCCCCCCCCTCCCCCCCCCCTCTTCTATCTTTCTGTGTGTACGCGCGTGTATAGTCGTCAACTGTCACAACTATAGTGGCACAATGAGGTTTTTGACTTTACAAGTCCCCGTGTTATTCAGATTCAGTTGTGAGGGTGTACTAAGCCGTTGAAACTAGTGAAATAGTTGTTACAACTATTGTTGCCTTGTTCAATCTTTCATTTTTTTCGTTGTTAAAGTGGTAAGAGAAAGGGGGATGGTATTATTAAAAGATGATACTGTCAATGTCACATATTTAAGTAGCTGCAGATTATGTTAACATCCCATTATTGCTTGTTACTGTAGATACTTGTGGATGTACTTGATACTTGAACCTTGTTATTTCTTCAGTGACTTCTTCTGCCTGCAGTTAGGATAAATGAAATCACCTTCCATAGTTTCTTTTAGGCATAATTCATGAATAGGCTCTCAAATTTGACACCAACTGACAAGCAAACACTCAACTTTGAGAGTGCACGTCTAAACACCTCAATTACACTAAAACTTGATTAAGTTATTCTTGTTAAGATAGCTCTGGCAAGTCTAATGTGAGTTATACATGCTCCTATGTGGATAAGTAAACCAACGGGTGAAAACATGGGACCCACAACTTTTTACAAAAAGAATTAAACCATAATTTGAAGGTTGACAAGCGTATAGTGGGTGAAAAAATAAATATTTTCATGTCAGAATCGTGTGTCTAGTTTGAGCTCCTCTTCCCCTTTCTACCCCTTTCTAGACAAGAAATGAGTCTCCCTTCTCCTTTCTTTTCGTTCTCACTTGTATACGTGAATTTAGGTCTAGCCTCACTTATATTCAGTTATCGAGGAGGTCTCTACTCTTTCTTATGTAAGCTTCTGATTAGTCGTAATCGCACTTCTATGTAATATCCAAAGCATATTAAAGCATTTACGGTTACGACATACTATGAAGATGAATTGAGGTGTTTTGGTATGCTCTCTCTAATTGAAATGTTAACTTACCGATTGAGGTTAACGTTGAGCATTTCTTTATTTATCTATTATGCCTCTCTTTTATAAGCTTTTTCTACTATTAGCATTTTTTCATAATGAAGATGTATCCTCCTATCTTTATTGATCCCAGTAACAAAAGTTGTTTTGAACTTCTATCATAGTCTTGTTTGCTAAAGTTCTTCATATGCAAATTGGTAAACCTTAACCTTCGTTTGGTTGGGTGATGGGTAAACAAAACAATTCGGGGGTAAGTTATTCCACCATATATATGGGATATCTTATCCCTTCATTATAGTGCAAATGATGAAATAAATACTCCCCAAAATTAGTCAAGACTTCTAACCAAGCATAGGATGAAATAATCCTACATCTTATCCTGAGATTATTATCCCTTATCCCTCACACCAAACAAGCCCTAAATCCACTAAAAGTAATTTAAAGTGTCATTTTATCCTAATCTCGATAATCTTTCTGAAAGCTTTGGCCTTAATACTAGTCAAAATAGAATTTTATTGGTTTCTTGAAATGGAAAATCAAGTGAGAAATAATTACTCATATAGAGTCCACATAAATTGGAAGACTGACTTCAATGATGGGAATAACCTCCGCACTTGGATGCTTCACCGAACAACAGTTGTCCGCCTTACTTTATTAAAATAGTGGTTGATCCTTTGATAGTTACATTCAACTTAATGTAATGTTATGTTCAGGCGTTGATATTCCATCTTTCCAAAAGTACTACCTTGTACATGGTCTATGTTTTGAGAGCATACTTGACATTAGACAGACAAGGGCAGAAGGAAATAATGGTTGTTCTTGAAGAAGAGGAAAAGAGGACAACAATTACATATGGTGAATTTGGTATGGAGGGAAATATTTTCCTAAAAATAAGTGAATTTTTTTACTTACTTTCTAGTGTCTAGCAAATAAGTAAAAAATATTATTCTAAAAACATTTAAATAATTTAGACAAACACTACATGGAATGAGTGGTGGGATTGAGAGAAGTAAACAATATGAAAAGTGTTTTGAAGCTAATTTTCGTTTCATGAGGATATTCGTTTTCTTCATTTTTCAAGAACATGTTTCTAGAAACTTTTTTTTTTTCCAATTTTTGACTGACCAAACATGAAACACACAACAGGATTATCTGTCCAATGTTTCCTCATGTCCATAGTCCTACTTCCAAATAACACTTCAGCACCATGCCTATTTGTAGTATGTACAACACTTCCGGGCTCCGGCACTAAGCCTATTTGCAGTATGTATAACACTTCAGGCACCAAGCCTATTTGCAGTATGTGTAACACTTCAGGCACCATGCCTATTAGGCACCACACCTATTTACAGTATGTATAACAACACTTCAGGCGCCATGCCTATTTGCAGTATGTATAACACTTTTGGCACCATACCTATTTGCAGAATGTGTAACACTTCAGGCACCATGTTTATTTGCAGCATGCATAATATCTTCACCAAGAACCACTTGGAAAGTCTTTAGCACACTCCTTCATCATCCTCATGATAGCAGCCCTCCCCTGAGAACCAGACTGCCGCAGATGTTCTTTCACATCTCTGTATAAAGGGTAACAAGATACCAGATTTAATGTCACATCCCAGTTGGATATGGGAGGTTAGTAGCGGGTTGCCAGCAAAACATAGAAAATATGAATAACTGTGATTGACCTTCAGAAGAATAAAGCGGCATGGATAAAGAAGATTCATATAGCCAACTTAACTAAAATCGGGTTGAAACATATTCTGATTAAGTCTGATTGGTTACTGCTAGTAGCTAATGCTGTTAATAGTAGGAAACAGTAGCATTGGCTAATCATCACAACATACCCACTGTAGTCCCACAAAATGGGGCAGACAGGCTGTTTCTGATAGGCGCTTGGCTTAGGAAAACAAAATCCAAAAGAGTCCGAACAAGAAGTAACATAAGTACAAGAAACAATAGACAGTGTAACAGAATAGAAACTACCATGAAATAATACGGTAAGGAACAACAGATAGTAATAGAAACCGAAGGACAGGAAACTATAGAGACAATACTACAACTACTAATATGAATGGACTGCAAGACAACCCCTTGCTTCCGATTAACCTTCTACCCTTAATCCATGTCTTCCACTCCCTCCTATCCAAGCATTGGATAATCATAATTATAATTAATTGGTAATAACATTATCAGCTGATTGATTACAAACATCTAAGGAAGCATTAGACAACAAACCTGCAACGTGGAATATTGCATTCAGTATCCTTGCATGTATGAGCATGCAGATGAAGTAGATTCTGTTATTTACACAATATATTCGGTTATGCAGAATCTGTAGAGCAGAAAAACAACTTCATCTAGTTCAAGTTTATAAACAAGAACACAATGAAGTATATCAATACCCTCAACACAAGATCAAAATGATCTTTTCAAGAGGTGTATTTATTTTTCAGAAATAATAGATGAAGTAGAAATGAATAAGGCCAAGTAGTCCGAATTCATGGAGTTTCCTTAAGGA
This sequence comes from Capsicum annuum, assembly GCF_002878395.1. Lineage (NCBI taxonomy): Eukaryota > Viridiplantae > Streptophyta > Magnoliopsida > Solanales > Solanaceae > Capsicum > Capsicum annuum. The sequence continues at coordinate 22,038,281 of NC_061115.1, read as the reverse complement.
AATAATTCCCCTCACTGTACCCGAGGTTGTGAATTTTTCCTCCCAGGATAAAATAGCCTTTAATCCGACTATAGCGGTACCTCAAATAGGCGGATTCTACGAACGTACTGAACGATTTAATGATCACACAGAGTATTTGAAGACAAGAAGAATGTTTTGTAATCTGAAAATTTCTGTACCAAAACCTGTGGATGAAACCAGGTTTATATAGCCACAAGATGCCTCTTCAGAAAGGTGGCATTGGTTCAATTTAAAGGTGTGTGTCTTTTCTGAAAATGCATGTCTATTTACTTAAAATAGTGCATCATTTTGCTGAAACAGTACATACCAGTTCGTGTGAAACATTGTGTCCTTTCATCGAAACATTGCATTAGTTTGCTGAAACAGTGCATCAGTTCACTGGAATAATGCATCTGTTTATAAAAATAGTTCATCTGTTCATCGAAAACAGTGCATCTGTTCGCGAAATAGTGCAACGATTCATTGAAACAGTGTATCTGTTCATAGAACAATTGCATCAGTTCAGTTCAAAGTTACTATTACTGTGTGCATGTGGCATTTTTCGGATTTCAAATAAAGTTTGTCCAAAAAGACAGATCCAAAGCCGAAGCCGAAGTCGAAGCAAAGCCGAGCGACCGACGAAGACAACGACGCGAGGCATCTCTATTTTCTTGCCTCACTTTTCATGTGGAGTAAGTGTTCATTAATATAAACACTACAAAGTTCTCTTCTTCCACCAATGTGGTAGAAAGAGTAAACTTTCCAATTTGGAGTACACTTTCTAAATTGAGTGTCTCCTTTCCTACACCTTTTTCCTCTCCATTTTCCATTCATACTTTCTTCATTTACTATGAACCCAACAATCCCCCACATGAATGGGGAATGGCTATTTTTTTTGTAAAAGTTTTACAGACAAGTATGTGATCATCAAACAAAGATTGATTGCATCTGGATAAGTGAGTTTTCCTTTGAAATTTCCGTAGTGAACATGCATCGGATGCACTCGGTCAATCGGTAGATTTGGTATCTTTGAACCATCGAGCTTTAATGTACACCTAGACAATACACGTCACACAACCAGCCTTTTACCGTTTTATGGTTCTCACGGTTTTTGTTCTTTTCAGCTGTGAACACGTCCCGGTGTCATGAGAGCTTAGAGAATAGGCCTTTACTAATATTCTATTTGAATCGGCTTCCACTTCGCCCACACATAGGTGATTTCTAAACGTTCAATCCTATAGACTAAACTATTTGGTCAAATTTGCCAAATTTAGATAATTATTAAAAGACTTTTCACCTAAGTCTTATCCTTGTTTACTAACCATTGTCTACATCATGAGAATGGGTAGGGTAATTGACAATGTTGAACCTGTCAGATACAACTTTGTTTGATCTCCTTGAACCTAGCTCTTGGGATCTCTAGTCTGCTAGGTAGAGTTACCGCCATGCTAACTTGTCCTAGGCTTTAAACCCATTCCCTTGGATGTCCTTTCCACTCCTTCTCTAGATAGGCCTTTTGTAAGTAAATCCGACACATTATCCTTTGACTTTACATAGTTAATAGTGATAATTCCACTAGAGAGAAGTTCCCTAACGGTATTATGTCTCTATCGTATGTGA
>NC_061115.1:22020316-22033661 GCF_002878395.1 Capsicum annuum | reverse complement strand
TGTCCAGCATGATGTGTTTAGATTATCAGTCATGTCCATCATGAGATCATGTTCCAATAGTGTATGTCATGTACGTACTCCAGTTTATCATCTCTCCTCATTCCAATCAGTCTCATTCGAGGACGAATATTTCCAGGGGGGGGGATATTGTTATACCCCGTATTTTTCTAAACAAGAAAATAAACCAATGTTCCTACACATGAACCCTCCTATCCTATAATTCATATTTGAGTACATGAATTAGGATGAGTATCCTAGTGATAATAGAGCTTATGATGTGTAAAGCATGTTCATAAGAGTCACTTAGAGTTAGCCAAGCTAAGAACTTTTGAATCCACCAAGTTTTCATGTGTAATTTCACATAAATCATATTTGAATGAGAATAACTTGGTTTATAGGTGGTATTTTGGAATATTTATACCCCCCAAATTGTATATAATTGAATAAGCTTTTCGTCGATAAAAAAATTGCCTAAAACGGACACCCGATGAAGAAGTTATGGCGATTTAAAGTTTTAGCAATGTCATTTCAGTCTGTGGCGCATCGAGCCGTAAGCCAAAATGATGTTCGTCAATTTCCATTATCTCTCCGCGATTCCAGCGCATCGCGGTGAGTTTCTAGGTCACAAACGGGTGGAAATGTGATGTCTCCGTATCGCGCTGGGGCCCAAATCGGGTAATTTTCACACAAATTAAGTGACGCATCTAGAGGGGTATTTGGGTCATCTTTCCACCCCTATATAAGTCCTATACACGGGATTGAGGCCCCAAATCAGCTCTTTACATTACTTTTTATAAAAATTGTCTCAAGAACAACCAAGAACAAGTCTAGGGTTCAATTGGGGGTTTTAAATTCCAAGGTTATTTCACTACTATCTTCACGGATTATTAATCTAAGGTATGCGTAGTGTTAATCTATGGATCCAATCCATTCATAGAGGTCAAGAACCATGTTTTAAATACTATTTTTTGTACTTTTTGTGGTGATATGAGCATGTACATGTTGATGATTGTTGTTTAAGTTTTAAGATGATATCTAAAGGTGTTTTCATGCAATATATATTGTTGTTAGTTGAAAACTATGAACTTTAGGTGGTGTAATATGGTGCAAGTTATGAGACACACCTATGCCTTAAAGAATGCATTAGATGTTTGATAAAATGCTTGGGATGCTAGGAATTTATGTTTACATGGTTCCATGATATCTAGATGAAAAGTCTATGTTAGCTATATACTTAAATATGAATTCTATGCTATTGATGTATTGCTATTGTTGTGGTATAAAGCATGTATGATAATGAATATGTATAATATGTACACGAAATATATCCATGCAATCCCTACAATGTTTAAGATGTTGAATAACTTCATGAAGTATAAGATCCCCTACTTATGATATTATGAATTGTGGACTCCAATCTTGTGATGAAGTCATGTCATGTGTATCAGTTTTCTTCTATCGAGTCCTGGGGGTATTCATACCCAAAAAATATAGCTATGTGCCTAGAGCCATGTCATGTTGTCATGATAATCTTAGTCAAGATATAATCTCCATAACTTAGTCAGTTATGTGACTCAGGAAAGCTCAAAAATCTCATGATCTCAGTTAAATCTCAAATAGTAGTACTATTTCGTCAGTCAACGAAAGTTAGTTAATCAGTGCATGTACAGTCAGTTGAATCAGTTTCAGTCTCTTCATATGAGAGTAGAAGTTAGCACCGAGTGAACCCAAGGATAGGAACTCACCTACCAGTTTAGGGTGTGATTCATAGCAGTAATTCTTGAGTTCAAGTACTATGTAGCCAGCATAGGTTGAGACATATTAACCTGTTAGATTATGGTTGATGAGGTGGCTTAACCTGTCAGTTCAGGGTTCCCACCGCTCTCTTTTCGAGTACCTTCTATCTAAGGGTCACTCAAAACGGTCCTTAGTAGTGGCATGGTATTGACACCCCTTTCAGTCAGGGAAGTAATTGGACCCCAGCTTAGCCATAATGGCACATATGGGGCATGTCGGTTAAAAAACTACCTCCTACAGTTTCAGACTCAGTCTCAATAAAACAACTTAGATAGTTCTTCAGATATCAGTATACCAGGACTGTTAGATATAGTCAAATTTAGTTATAGCACGGGACTTAGAAAGTTCCATTAGATTCAAGACTGTTAGACACAATGGCCCATGCTATCAGAACTACATTTTCAGCCATGTCAGTTATCAGTAAACCATATATTAATGTACAGATTTAGCTATCACGTACTCACGATCTCAGTTACTATGTATGTATATTTGTACTCTTACGTTCATATCAGTCAGTAAGTTAGCATTATTCATGTATGTAAGCCCTTTGCATTAGCCTACCTCACGCGTTTACTCAGTACTCCAGTTGTACTGACGCTTTTGCGCTATGGTTATTTCTTTTCATGTTACACCATAGTTCAAAGACACTAGTTCTAGACCAAAATAGCAATTGCATTCTATTAGATAGAGTTGCAATAAGTCCTCTTCATTCGAGGATGATACAATATTATTTTATTTCATTTATTATTTCAGCTCAGTTTTGCTAGACGGAGTTAGTTTGAGACATGTTCCTTCAACTCCTTATTCAGACAGTATTTATAGGCTTTCCGATTTGGCTCAGATTTGATTTAGTTTTCAGTTGCTTTGGGTATCTTTCAGCCACACGGATGTTACTATTTTATAGATTCTTTATTCAATTGAACCTTATGGCCTACATGTTCATGTTTTCTGCATTATTACATTATATATTGTTGTGCATAGGTACAGATATCAATCATGGGTTAGCTTGTGGTCCTTCAGGGTCATAAGCACCGTGTAGCATTTCAGTTCAGAAAATTGGGGTGTTACACCACGGGACTAAGCCTCAGATCCTACATTATAAGACAATGCAACCGCCACAAAGGATGGTCAATACCTAGAATGTATTGGTTTACAGAACTAACCAAAAACAATATATATTCCATATAAAATAGTTCAGAGAATTAAGAAAACAATTTATCTTAATAGATATCAAAAACATATGGGCATAATCAATGAGCTTTAAAACATTCTTGTAAGTTATGACTTTACTCTTTATTTTACTTCTAAGCTAGATGGTACACCTTACATTTCTACAATCCCACGAGCTATTTGGAATCCTCCCTTGACTCGACGGCCAAGCCCCCAAATCCAAGTTTAGCGCAAGGATTGGGGTCCTACATACTATTCTAGTACACTAGTTTTTGAGGGAAAGTATACATTGGCCATTTCCAATCATGTCTCCCAAATAGAAAAAATTTGGTTTCAAATAATGAGCCTTTACACTCAAATGCCTTCTTCGGGTAACCATCTAACTCTCTTTAAGACCAATTTTTGTAATGCCCCGAGACTACCCCCTGAGCGTCACATGGTGCTTATGACCACGAGTGATCGCAAGCTAACCCATGAACTAGCATACTATTAAGAAATGAATTTAAACATGTATAAAATAACTGAGTTTACTATGCGGAAACATAATCAAGATGAAATCTGGGAAAAATACAATACATATACAACTTTACATTTTGATAAAACTAAAATCTAATACACCAACTCTACTAACTGCCTATGAAGCCTCTACTAGTATTGACTATAGGTAGCTAGGATGCGACTCCAACTACCACTAATCCATACATATTAATAAGAAAGTAACGTACATGAATAACATCTATTTGAAGTCCTTGAAGTAGGACTTATTATCTGCTGGCTGGAATCTACATCTATCTGATTGTGATATATGGACTACAATTGAAATGTTACCTACATTATTAAACAATGTAGCATATAGACGTATATATGGATCAGTACTTTTGGAATGTACTAAGCGTATGGGGGTGAATGCATATGTAAAATAGTTACTCAATGTTCATATAACTTGTAAAGAATACATGCTAAGTGTAAATGACTCACATTGTCTTGAATAACTGCAAGCTAAAAAACACGAATCAAGAGAAATAAAGCATACTATATAAATTTTGTGAACCATAACACTTAGTTCTAAAAGTTGTACTTTTACTCTCTCCTCTAGTGGAATAAGTAGTACTGAAGTTAAGTCTGTTTTCAAATCATGCAGGCTAAGTGTAAAAAAGAAATCACTTTTATTATCTATAAACTGAAAGGTAAAATCTCATAGTTAATATCTTATGAAAAAATATCTGAATAAAACTATGAGCCTTTACACTTAGTTTCTAAAAATTGTTCTTTTATTCTTTTTCTATTAGGACTTAGGAACTTTGGGAGGTTCTTCCAACTAACATAGACCATGTGAGCTATCATGACGTGCAACGTCATGTTTCCTTAAGAGTAAAACCTCACGTTGGGAGAGGTGTCATACTCTTGCCAAGGAGTATAACCTTATCTTAAGTGATCACTGACTTAGCCCACTATACGCACTTAATCTTAATACTACAATGGCACGTAGTTCTAGGGCATGAGACCTTGGAAACATACCCAACTCGATGCTAAATACTACTCCCATTCTTTTGCTCAGAACATTAGAAAATGCACCTTAAAATAGCAAAAGGGTTTATAACGAAAACCAATTATTCTTATTTTTCTTTAAATCTCAAACTATATGAAAAATGTGGATTCCTTATCTTAGCTTAGGATCAAAAGATCAGTCTCTTTCTTTAATCTTGGCAAAAAACTTATAAAAGAGGCTTAAAATCATAATCTTCTTGAAATTTCAATACTTAGACTTAGGGCTTAAAACTCATGCTTTAAACTCGTGAAAATTCATGGCTTAACGTCATGCTCAATATACTTCTTGAGATACTTCAACATTATCAAGGTAATGAAATCAAGAATCACAATATCAAGCTTTAAACTCAATTAGAAATCTGCAAAATCATATCACACGCATAAAGATGTGAAAATAGAGATGAAATTCAACATTTAAATCACTTGTAACATTAAAATCTTCCAATAATGGTATTTGGGTATGACCCCTAATTTTCAAAATATCAAATGTTAAATAAAGTTGAAGTTTTGGGCAAAAGGATGAAAAGAGTATCCTTGTCCATAACCCCACATACCTTAATTGATTAATTCTTGTAGAAATCCTTGTGTTCTTGAGAGAAAAATCTTGAATTATTGTTCTTTGAAAAAGGGGAGGGTTTTTACGAGAGTTGATTAGAGGAAGATGGGCAATTAATGCCCTTTGGGGTGTTATAATTCGTGCTTTAGACGTTTGGGATTGAGGGAAAAGGACCAAAGTAACCCTTGACCCTTAAGAAGACAAAACTGTGGGGGAATAGGCCCCCCAGCGGGATCCCTAGTTGGGTCAAGCAGCCCTCGTGATGCGACCCCTGGTCGGGTTAAATAGCCATCACGGCGCGAGGCTATCGTGACCCCTTACTGCCTTTCACAAAAAATGTCATAACTTTTCTCTCGGGTATCAGATTAAGTCAAAATTGGTATCGTTGGAAAGCTAACTAAATTATATACAGTTTAGTGGGTTTTGAGATGAAAAATTCTATGTATACAAAATTTATACATGTTAAAAAGTCGACCCTTATAGAATCGAATACAAAGATTTGTCCATATCAAAGTCTTTTAGCTCAACTTCACTCTAAGTGCTTGCTATGAACATTTTTCACCTTGAGCACACTTCACATGCTAGGATAATCATCATGAAACTTATATAGACATGAGAATAATTTGGATCAAAGATTATACGTGTAGGAATAACTGTTAGAATCCAGCATGACAATATGGAGTGTTACATTATCTCCCCCTTGGAATCATCCATCCTCAAATGATGGATAGGAACTTGTTGAAGCCTTAGAAATACGAAATAATGTGTACATGATATGTCTTCTAAGAAAGGATATAACTGAGCTAAAACCTTAAATCTTTTAATTAGGAAACTGATTTTTGAGGTGACTTACCTTTACTTACTGTAAGGAGCTGGTTCATGCTGAGAGTTTAGAATTCACTTGAAATGTTCATGAAACAATCATACATATAGAACTGAGTAGTTATGACTTATGCAAGCACGAATCATGAGAAAGTGAGACTAAGATAATACAATATGTATTACACTGTCTGAGATGGAATACTTGGAAAACTAAGATCATTCACTTAACACTTATGAACTGAATCATGACTAAATATCTGAATAGTAGATATGATGCATGGACTAAACTAAATTACCTCATGGAATAGCCATACTCAAGAAACTTCAGATAGTAAGACTAGATGGAAAGTTCAAAATCTATAGGAGCTTATCTGCTTGATTGCTAAACTGGATTACAGGCTATATGGACTAGATCATATTGGCTTCTCATACTCAAATAGAGTATTTCTTCAACATTCTTCTAAGAAATTTTAATAATATTAGAAAGAAAAGAATTTTAAGAATCATCAGAATAAGGAATCTGAGTAAGGAATATAACATTGATACAACTCTATAGCATGGAGCATAAACATATAAATCATAATCTAGGATAGAATTACTAGGCCTTAGGCAATGGAATTTCTTACTTTCAAGCTTAGAAACACTTCTTAAATACTCTCTTAACTATACTATTTCCCTAATATACCATACTCATTTGATTTGACTTATAATTCTCACATTGGCATTGATAAATCCATCTGCTAAATCCTAAACTAAATTAAATTCTGCCACCATGATCAAGCCTAACTCTAAATCACAAGGTACAATATGCCACACTATAACACTAGTCTAAACCGTATGATTCAATATTTTATGTCTTTTTAGAGCTCATACCCTAAGAATAACATGTCTTACCACTTCAATGACTAACTCTAAACTCTTACTATGGATTCACTAGCACATATTGCATTCATCTACTTACATCCCAACTTGACATTCAAGCCTATCATTATAACCATATATGAACTACAAGGCAAACCCCCATAGAGGCATACTTCTCATATTCTCTAAACCTATATCAACAACAACTTTCTTACACTATTCTTAAGAACATAGACATAAATTTTCAACTAACCATGATATGTATAAAATACTTGGCCTCAATCTTACATCACACTTATAGCCTTAGCTAAAATGGGCATACAACGATCTTTTGTCAAAAAAAAATATCTACTCTCTCCCATCTAAATAATTTTTTATCATCTCTATCTTAGCATAAGGAAAGATCATTGAAAGATTAGAACATAAGGACCTAAAGAATGAAAAATAACTTTTACGCGTAACTGAGGCCTAAGGAATAGAGTATCAATATTATGGATTCATCAAAGAAATCTAAATTGAGGAAATACATGACATAAACTAAATCTTTCTAGTATCATGAGTTTTGAGAACTGATCATACACTGTAACATGAGTTCATACTTATCAAAAGCTATACAACATAAGACTAGAGTTCATAAATTTATGAGGGATGACTCAAATCATAGGATGAAGCTCTTACTTACTTAGTAGAAGCTGAGAATAAACTTGAATACGCATGAAGTTTATAGGCATTGTCCTTTGTCATGGATCTCTCACACAAGATATGAAAAGGCTATGATAATGAGTGAAATCCAAGAAATACACTATAGTAGGAAGGGATCACTATCTCATCACAAGTCTTATTGATTTGCATCACAATCAAATTCTAAAATCTTGATTTGGTTCTGCACTCTACCATCCCCCTTTAGATCAAAGTTGACTTTCTAAGCTTATGGGTCTACTCCATATCCTCGAGACTAAGCCCTAATTTCCTTCCTCAAATGGTCTACACATGAATGTTCACTTACCCGAATAAACTTTATCTATACAATACTGACTTCATTCTTGGACACTCTCTTAGTACATACCACCCTTAACTTCCTTTAGCTTCAGTAATCATCATCACAGACTTACATTCTATTAACTCAAAAAATATACCTGCCTCACTAAACATATGATCATAGCCTACCAAGATCACACTTATATACTTATATTCTTCCCAAACCATAAGAATCAAAATCATACTTAAAAGACTCAAAACCATCTATCCATAACTCTTTAACTTAGCTATTAAGAACACCATGTACTATATAACTGGCCTTCTTCCACTTAGCAACTCAAGGGTTCTACTCACCACACACAACACTTAATAACCTTAGAAAATAATGCAACCCCATATCACCATTGTACACCTCTACATCATACCTACAATATCATACTTAATCTCAAATCAATAAACTTAAACTCTTGCATTCACTATTTCAAGTTTATTGGTTCACCTCTATATAACTAACATCACTAACCAAGCAATCATTACATCCACCTTGATGACCTCCGTTGATCAAACTTAGTTCTTAGTGCTAGGAATGATGAAAAACACAACCTCAGATACTATTCTCACTCAAAAGCTATAAAATAAACACCAAGTAATGCTAATCCACTAAAACCTCATAACAACCATAATTAATCATAATCCTATGGTATACTTTATTAAAATCCATTAGCACATCCTCCTTCTACACATTATGACCATTTACCCTCCTCTACACCTACATTACATTCATATCTCTATAAGTTTCAACTAAACTCTTTTTTGCAACCTTAAGGGAAGCCTAAATTAACAATAATAGACCACCAAATACTTCATCAATAACCTATATTTTCTTAACACAATAAATATCATCAATAATTCCTTTCTTACTTTAAGCAAACAAAAACCACCTTAACTAATATCACTTTCTCTACCTTCCACTAAACTAACACACAAGGACATATCACCATAACATAAAATATATAGCATGCATAAGTTTTTCTCTATACTTTCTATCAATCATCATTCCAACTTTCTTGTCACTGCACTTGTAAACCCAAACTTCCAACTATTAGAAGGTTCTAATACTAATAAATCATAACACTCTAGGTTGCAATATCCCTTAAATACAAACTCTATTTAACAATCTAGGTTCGTACTATCTCCACTTATGAGCACTATCTGTATTGAAAGGTTAATGAGAAATTTGAATACATATCTTATTTTATCTTAACTGAACAACTCATATGGATGAGGACATAAAATTTCAACCTGAGAAACTTATCTCACACTAACGAGCTCCTCTCAAGCCCCTGGTGTGACTTCTGAAATTACTGATAGTAAACCTAAGAGCATCATCTTGGGAGAAATTGGAACATACTGATTATGTTTTCTCAAAAATATGAAATGGAGGGAGAATTATGGAGTAACACACAAATCGACAAAATTTTCTAAGAAAATAACTTTATAAAATGATCTAGAGCATAAAGAATGGAAACATTTCTTAAATACACTATAGCCTCTCAAAGAAAAGTACAGACGTCTCTATACTGTTCTGCAAGACTTTATAGACATGATTTCACAGACACCTAGGATACTTGAACTCTGGACTATGATACCAAGTTTGTAATGCATCGAGGATACCCTTTGGGCATCACACGGTGCTTAGGACCACGAGTGATCACAAGCTAACCCATGAACTGGCATATTGTTTGGAAACTAATTTAAAGGTGTATAAAAAAATTGAGTTTACTGTGCGAAAACATAATCATGATGAAATCAGGGAAAAATATAGTATTGATACAACTCTACACAATGATAAAATAAAATTCTAATACACCAACTCTACTAACTGTCTATGAAGCCTCTACTAGTATTGACTATAGCTAGCTGGGACGTCACTCCAACTACCACTAATCCATACATATAAATAAGAAAGTAAAGAATATGAATAATATCTATTTGAAGTCCCTGAAGTAGGAGGACTTATTATCTGCTGGTTGGAATCTGCAATTGTCTAATTGTGATATATGGATTACAACTAATTTGGTAACTACATTATTAAATAATGTAGCACATAGACGTATATATGGATTAGTACTTTTGGAATGTACTGAGCATATGGGTGAATTCATAAGTAAAATATTAACTCAATGTCCATATTACTTGTAAAGAATGCATGCTAAGTGTAAATGATTCACATTGTCTTGAATAACTGAAAGCTGAAAATCATAAATAAAGAGAAATAAAGCATACTGTATAAATCTCGTTAGTCATAACACTTAGTTCTAAAAGTTGTATGTTTACTCTCTCTGCTAGTGGAATAAGTAGCACTAAGTTAAGTCTGTTTTCATATCATGCATGCTAAGTGTAAACAAGGACTCACCTTTATCATTTATAAACTGAAATCTGAAATCTCATAGTTATTCTTATGTAAAAAAATATCTGAATAAAACTGTGAGTCTTTACACTTAGTTTCTAAAAACTATTCTGTTATTTTTTTTAGGACTTAGAAACTTTGGGAGGTTCTTCAAACCGACATACACCATGTTAGCTATCATGACGTCCAACGTCATGTTCCCCCAAGGGGAAAACCTCACATTGGGAGAGGTGTCTTACTCTTTCCAAGGAGTATAACCTTATCTAAAGTGATCACTAACTTAGCCCACTATGGGAACTTAATCTTAATCCTATTGTGGCACATAGTTCTGGGGCATGAAATCTTGGAAACATGCCCAACGCTGTGCTAAATACTACTCCTATTCTTTTGCTCAGAACTTTAGGAATTTCACCTTAAAATAGCACAAGGGTTTATAATAAAAACCCATTATTATTCTCTTTCTTTAAATCTCAAACTATATGAACAATGTGGATTCCTAAGCTTAGGATCAAAATTAATTTCTTTTTTAAATCTTGGCAAACAACTTATAAAGGCGGCTTAAAATCATAATTTTCTTGAAATATCAATACTTAGACTTAGGGCTTAAAACCCATGTTTTAAACTCATGTAAATTCATGGCAAAACATCATGCTCAATATACTACTTGAAATACTTCAACAAAATCAAGAATCACAATATCATTCTTAAAACTCAATTAGAAATCTGTAAAATCTTATCACAAGCATAAAGATGTGAAAATAGACATGAAATTCAACACTTAAATCACTTGTAACATTACAATCATCAAATAATTATATTTGGGTAAGAACCCTGATTTGAAAAATATGAAATCTTAAATAAAGATCAAATTTTGGGCAAAAAGATGAAAGGAGTATCCTTGTCCATAACTCTACATACCTTAATTGATGAATTCTTGAAGAAATCCTTGTGTTCTTAAGAGGGAAAGCTTGAATTGTTGTTCTTTGAAAAAGGGGAGGGTTTTTACATGAGCTGATTTGAGTAAGATAGGCAATTAATGCCTTTTTGGGTGTTATAATTCCTGTTTTGGATGTTTGGGGTTGAGGGGAAAGGGCCTAAGTAATCCTTGACCCTTAAGAAGCTAAAACTAAGGAGGAATAGCCCCCGCGGTGCGACCCCTAGTTGGGTCAAGTATCCCTCATGATGCAACCCCTAGTCGTATTGAATATCCATCGCAGCGCGGCAATATTGTGACCCTTTACCTCCTCTCACGAAAAATGCTATTACTTTTTACTCGAGTATCAGATTAAGGCGAAATTGGTATTGTTGAAAAGATAAATCAATTGTCTGCAATTTGGAGAATTTTGCGCTTAAAAATTCTATGTACACAAAAAGTTATACATGTTCAAGGTCGACCCTTGTAGAATCGAATACAAATATTTAGGGTACATGTAGGAACGACGGTTAGAATTTGAATGTGAAAATACGGGGTGTTACAATTTTTGTCCTTCAAAATCATGCTTTATGCTCAAAATGTTTAGTGCTTATTATGTTAAGAGCATATCATCACAGGGTAACATCATACCCAAACTTGCAAGTCATTCATACCTTATCATATCACATCTATAGCCCTTTTTTTATTCAAAAGCACATTAATGAACACCAAAAAAGGTTCACCAAATCACATGGGAGTTCTTATTTCAATATGAAAACTTATGCAAAACACACTACTTTCAAGACTTTAACATAGGGTGGTCATCCCTTTCAGCAATCATAAGAAATTCTTTCATATTACATAATGAGCATTTATAAAATAAGAAAATGCCCTCTCATTTTACCAAAAAATGATTAAATTCCATAATTAATAGTGAAACATTTAAACTTAAGCTTTTAACCATTAGTATAAACAACCGCAACACAGTAAGATAATGGATTTAAAAGAAAGAGCAAAAATTTCATAAATCATGATTTCATATAATTTCTCAAACTCATAACATCCATACACATGAAAATAATTCAAGTTTAGGGAAAACCACCATGTTTAAACAAGATTTCATCATAAATCGGGGTTCTGAATGCATGCTCTTAAACAATATCAAATAAAATAAGACGTGCATACATAAATACTTTAAAACTTTTACAAAATTTAAAACTTACACAAATTTAATTTAGGATAGTCCTACATACCTTTTGATGGAGGAAAATCAAAGAGAACGTAGAGAAATTGACCCCTTAGAAAGTAGATTCTAAGTAGTTTCTCCCCTCCTTCATATACAATGATATTTGAGAATTTACATAGAAAATTTAATGTTTATACGGCCTTAATTTCATCCAAAGAGGGTTAGGAATGGTTATGGGATGATAAAATACCTTTATACCCTTAAAAAATCAACTGAAACACCTTTTGATACCTTGGAGAGGCTTTACATTGCATGGACAAAGAAAACTTTAGGGTTTGCATCGCATGGACAAAGAATATTGGAGGCAGTGTGTTCTTAGGAAATTGCTTTGCGGTGCAGGGTCATCGCAGACCTTGGACAATGCCTCATTCAAACACTAAAAACTTTTTACTCCAGACTCGAATTGATGAATAGTAGGTGGAGTTGGAAAGAAGACTCGAAGGGATTTAAGTTGATACAAAGAAAGGAACATAATATAATGCCCCAAAAATGGTTCCTAAACGTCACACGGTACTCAAGACTATGAGTAGTCTTAAGCTAACCTTATAATCCTTCTACTAAAGTTGTAGCTCATAATACATGAATTTAAGCATGGAAAACAATACTAAACTACTGAATACTGTCAGAAATGAACTATAATGAACTAAACATAATGTCTGAAAGTGTTTAAGTTGGAAATCTAAATAACTAACACTGTAAGTCTGAAATGTATCTAATAGTCGGACAAGCCTCTAACACTACTAACGAGAGAGTCTCTAGGATAGACCCTCAGTTGACTCGAACTGACTGAAAATAACTAAATAAACTACTCTGAAAAGCTAGAAATCTGATTATCTGGGTTCCCAAACTATAAGGACTCACCAACTATCAGGATGTAGATAGAGATTCTCGTGGTCAATCATGCTACTAAAACTAAGCACCTAAACCTACATTATTAAACAATTTAACACATAGACATATATGTGTATCAGTACTTTTAGAATGTACTGAGAATGTAGGGGTGAATGCATAAGTAAAATGGTGAGGGAATGTATATCTTTCTCA
>NC_061115.1:21940970-22017316 GCF_002878395.1 Capsicum annuum | reverse complement strand
ATCTCATGATGGACATGACTGATAATCTAAACACATCATGCTGGACAATATATCTGATACATGAGTAACTGATTCATGAATGCATAACTAAGACTTATGATAACTGAGTTCTCCCAATGAGAATGCATATTTGATGCATGATTATACACTGGACTGATACATGAATGCATGACTGAATATGCAACGGTAATAGATACCAAGTTTATGATACGAATATGAACATGAAACTGAGTACGCTTAAGGAGAACTATTACCTTGTGCTTGATCTGAATTGGCGGGGAAGAGGTGAGGATACTTGGTATGCATATCTGCTTCTGCTTCCCAAGTAGCTCCCTCATGAGAATGATTTTACCAATTAACCTAGACTAGAGGGACTTCTTTGTTCCTCAATCTATTAGTCTGATAGTCTAAGATTTCGATTGGCATCTCTTCATAAGAGAGACTGTTCTGAACGTCAATTCTCTAAATAGGGACTACAACTGCTGGGTCATCTATGTATTTCTTGATCAAAGATATATAGAAGACTGGATGAGCTGAGGCTAGATCTGATGGTAATTTGAGCTCATAAGCTACCTTGCTGAAGTGACTAAGAATCCTGAAGGAACTGACATATCGAGGACTGAGTTTCTCTTTCTTGCCGAACCTCTTCACTCCCTTCATAGGAAAGATCTTGAGGTAGACACTGTCATTGAACTCAAACTCGAGATCCTTTCTACGAACATCTGCATAAGACTTTTTTCGGCTCTGAGCAGCCCGAAGTCTCTCTCGGATCAACTGAAATTTCTCTAAGGTATTGAATACTAAGTCTGGACCTATAACTGAGGCCTCACAAACTTTGAACCAACCGATTAGAGATCTATATCTCCTACCATAGAGAGCTTTTAATGGAGCTATCTGAATACTAAAATAATAGCTATTGTTATATGCAAACTCAATCAAAGGCAAGTGGTCATCCCAACTTTCCTTGAAATCTATTGCACACACCCTTAGTATATTTTTGAGATTCTGAATGGTCATTTTTGCTTTATAATCTGGCTAAGGATGAAACGCTACACTGAGATAAACTTGTGTACCAAAACCCTTTTGGAACACTTTCTAGAAATAAGAGGTAAACTAGGTACCTCTATCTGAAATAATAGATAGTGGAATACCGTGTAATCTGACCAACTCCCTGATCTAGAGTTTGGCATAATCCTTGGCTGAATAAGAAGTACGAACAGAAAGAAAATGAGCTGACTTGGTTACTCTGTCTACAATAACCTAAAATGAATCATGCTGATGACGAGTTCTAGGCAAACCCATCACAAAGTCCTTGTTCACTTCTTCCCACTTCTAAGTAGGAATGGTGAACTCCACCAATAGATCTCCCACAAGTTGTCATACATCTTACTGGCCCCTGGATGAATAGAGTATCACGCACCATGCGCTTCTGCAAGAATTTTCTCCCTCAAGCCATCTACACCTGGAACGCACAAACGACCCTGACAATGAAGAACACTATCTCCCCCTTGGGAAAAACCTTAACTATCTAATTCTGAGCTGACTCTTTCAGCTTGACAAGGGTAGGATCCCTGTCTTGCTTTTCTTTCACCTCGAAAACTAGAGATGACTCTGAACTACTCTGAACACATACACCACCCTCGGTAGAGTCGACTAAAGGAATGCCTAGTCTGGCCAGCTGATGGATTTCCTGAGCTATTTTCTTCTTTCTATCCTCAACGTGAGGAACACTACCCATAGAGAGTCTACTGAGAGCATCGGCCACAATATTGGCCTTGCCCAGATGATAAAGAACACTCATGTCATAATATTTCAAAAGCTCTAACCATCTTCTCTGACGACGATTGAGATCTTTCTGAGAAAAGACATACTGAAGACTCTTATGATCTATAAAGACATCTACATGAACCCCATAAAGATAATGCCTCTAAATCTTCAAGAAAAATACTACATCTGCTAACTCAAGACATGAGTAGGTAATTCTTCTCATGGGGCTTTAGCTGTATGGAGGCGTAGACTATGACCTTACAATGATGCATGAGGACACAACCTAAAACCACTCTGGATGCATCACAATAGTCTATGAAACTGTCTGAGCCATCTAGAAGGGCTAGAACTAGAGATGAGGTGAGTCGAGTCTTCATCTCTTAAAAATTCTTCTCAAATGAATCTGACCATCAAAACTTAACCTTTTTATGAGTCAATATGGACATAGGAAATGCAATAGCAGAAAATACCTTGACAAACCATTTGTAATAGCCAGCAAAACACAAGAAACTCCTGATATCTGATGGAGATAAAAAGCGAGGCCAGTTTCTTACCGCTTCGGTTTTCTGAGGATCTACTTTAATGCCATCACCAGAAATAATATGGCCCAGGAATGCTACTAATCTTAGATAAAATTCACACTTACTGAACTTGGTGAATAACTAATGATCCCTAAGAGTCTGAAGAACAATTCTGAGATGGTCTGAACGATCACGCTCAGTGCGAGTATAGACCAGAATATCATCAATGAAGACTATGACAAACATGTCCAAGTACTCCTTGAACACATGATTCATCAAGTCCATACAAGCAGCTGGGGCATTGGTAATACCAAATGACATAACTAGAAATTTAAAGTGACCATACAGAGTACGAAAAGAAATCTCTGGGATGTCACATTCTATAAATCTGAGCTGATGATAGCCTAATCTGAGGTCTATCTTGGAGAAATAACTGGCACCCTGAAGTTGGTCAAACAATTCATCTATTATGGGAAGAGGATTCTTGTCCTTGACAGTAACTTTGTTGAGCTAACGGTAATCAATACACATCATGAGAGAACCGTCTTTCTTGCATACGAATAAGACTGGTGTGCCCCACGAGGAAACACTGAGTCTAATGAATCCCTTATCAAAGAGATCCTTCAACTGATCTTTTAGTTCCTTGAGTTCTACTGGTGCCATTCTATATGGTAGAATATAAATAGACTGAGTATCTAGGAGAAGGTCTATATTAAAGTCTATTTCCCCTTCGCGAGGAATTCCTGGTAGATCTTTAGGAAAGACATCTGAATATTCATCACCACTGGGACTGATTCGAGACTGGGAGATTTGGAACTGGAATCCTTAACATGCACGAGATGATACACACACCCCTTAGAAATTATTTTCCTTGCCTGAAGGTAGGAAATAAGCTGACACGCTGAGGTACTACCCCTCCACTCTAGGGCGGGCTCATTTGGGAATTATAACTAAACTATTCTTTTTCTCTATTCGACTTTGGCATAGGAGGAATGAAGCCAATCTATGTCGAGAATGACATCAAAGTCAGTCATCTCTGACTTGACTAAATTTGCTGACGTGGATTTTTGAAATATCATAACTGGGCAATTCCTGTATACCCACCAAGCTATGATGGTTTTACCCACTAGGGTAGAGACAAAAAAGGGCTCTGCTAAAATTTTGAGACTGATTCTGAAATCACCTACTATGTATGGAGTGACAAAAAATAAGGATGCACCTGGGTCTAGCAAAGCACATGAATATAGAAAATCTGTAATGTACCAGTAATGATATCAGGAGAATTTTCCTGATCCTGTTAGGTCTGAAGATTGTAGAGTCTGTTTGGGAGTTGCCCATTAGTAGCCCTGGAAGTGGCACCCTACTGGTTTAGGCAACCGAACTGAGCTGTGGAATGGTTTTGTGGACCTTAAGGATCTGGCTGAGGACACTCTTTAATCCTATGGCTGGACTTGCCACAACTAAAACAGACAATACTACCAGCTCTGTAAATACCCTTATGGTTGTTACCACAAGTTTGACATAGGCGATTTGTTCAGGTACTGCTAATACTGCACTGAGATTTAGAGCCTGGTGCTCTATCTTTGTTGCTGTCTTTGAATTTTGGCACTGGTGCACTAGTGGAGGAAGGAGCTGGAACACTGGCGGAAGAATGAGCTGGTGCTGATGACTTAGGATAAAATTGTGAACGGTTTGCTCCCTCTAGTTTAGGTTGAGCAGAACTGAAACTGCCTTACCTTGCTCTCTTGTTCTATCTCTCCCTAGTCCTAACCTTCTGCTCCTCTATTTGCTGAGCATGGGTCATGAGCCTATATAAAGTCATATCATTATTCAGCATCATAGATCTACACTCATTTACCATGCTATCATTTACCTCTGACACGAACTTGCTCATCTTAGCCCTATTGTCTGCAACCACATTAGAGGCATATCTGGCTAGCTGAGTAAATCTAAGAGAATACTCTCTAACCATCATATTTCCATGCTTGAGGTTGATAAACTCAAGAACTTTGGCCTTTCTCAGCTCTTTGGGAAAGAATCTGTCTAAGAAAGCCGTGACAAATTCCTCCCACATAATAGGACATGCATCGTCTACCCTCTCAGACTTCCACTATTTGTACCAAGTATGAGCGACTTCTTGTAATTGGTATGCGGATAACTCAGCACTCTAAACAGAAGTAACTCCCATGATATCAATGACTTTTTGGACTTGGTCAATGAATTCCTGAGGGTCTTTATCAAATTTAGTCCTGAAGAAAGATAGAGGGCTCATTCGGGTGAAGTCCCGAATCCTAGCTGTTGTGGTATTGGCCACTGGATTGACAGGAATAACTGGTGGACATTCATTTTAGGCAGCCACAGACTAAGCAAGTGTGGTATATGCGGTCCTAAACTCCGTATGAGAAACATGATTGCCCAAAGGTTCTTCGGATTGAGGGGCTGACTGATTTCTACTCTTCGGAGGCATGTTCTAAAATAAAGAGAAGAAGCAAATTAGACTGAGAGACTGACTTGTGATTATGCTCACTGGCACGACATGAATACTGAAAGAAGGGAAACTATTCTTAATCATCGCATAGCCTCTTGCACATAATTGTGGCACACAACACAGCCATGCACAAAACACTACTAGATGCGGCTTTCAGACTTCCTAGGACTCTATTGAACCTTAGGATTTGATACCATGTTTGTACAACCCTAATTTTCTAAATCGGAATGCTACACGGTGCTTATGACCCCAAAAGACCATAAACTAAACCATGATTGATATGAACGTAAGAGTACAAACATACATACATAGTAACTAAGATCGTGAGTACGTGATAGCTTATCTGTATGCTAATACATAGTTTAATGATAACTGATATGGTCAAAACTGTAGTTATGATAGCATGGGCGACTGTGTCTAACAATCTTGAATCTGATGGAACTTTCTGAGTCCCGTGCTATAACTGAATTTGACTATATATAATAGTCCTGGTATACTAATATCTTAAGAACTATCTGAGTTCTTTTACTGAGACTAAGTCTGAAACTATAGGAGGTAGTTGTTTAATTGACATGCCCCATGTGTGACATTATGGCTAAGCTAGGATCCAATCTCTGCCCCGACTAGAGAGGTGTCAATACCGTGCTAATGGTAAGGACCGTTGTGAGTGACCCTTAGCTGGAAGGTACTCGAAACGAGAGCAGTGGGAACCCTGAACTGACACATTAAGCCACCTCATCAACCCTAATCTAACAGGTTAATAATATGTCTCAACCTATGTTGGCTACATAGTTCTGGAACGTAAGGATGACTGCTAAGAATCACACCCTAAACTGGTAGGTGAGTTCCCATCCTTGGGTTTACTCGGTGCTAACTTCTAATCCCATCTGAAGAGACTGAACATTATTCAACTGAATAATGTACATGGACTGATTAACTAACTTCCGTTGATTGACAGAATAGTACTACTATCTGGGAATTAACTGAGATCATGAGATTTCTGAGGTTTCTTGAGTCACATGACTGACTAAGTTCTATAGATTATAGCTTGACCTAGATTATCGTGACAACATGACATGGCTCTAGGCACACAACTATATTTTTTGGGGATGAATACCCTTAGGACTCGATAGAAGAAAACTGACACACATGACATGACTTGATCACAAAATTGGAGTCCACAATTCATAATATCATAAGTAAGGGATCTTATACTTCATGAATTTATTCAATATCTTAAACATTGTAGGGATTGAATGGATATATTTCGTGTAAATATTATACATATCCATTATCATTCATGCTTCATACCACAACAATAGCAACATATCAATAGCATAGAATTCATAATTAAGTATATAGCTAATATAGACTTGTCATCTAGATATCATGGAACCATGTGAACTTAAATTCCTAGCATCCCAAGAATTTTATCAAACACCTAGCATGCATTCTTTAAGGCATAGGTGTATTTCATAACTTACACCATATTACACCACCTAAAGTTCATAGTTTTCAACTAACAACCATATATATTCCATGAAAACATCTTTAGATATCATCTTAAAACTTGAACAACAATCATCAACATGTACATGCTCATATCACTACAAAAAGTTCACAAAATAATATTTAAAACATGGTTCTTGAGCTCTATGAACGGATTGGATCCATTGATGAACACTACACATACCTTAGATTAATAATCCATGAAGATAGTAGTGAAATGAGCTTGGAATTTGAAATCCCCAATATAACCCTAGACTTGTTCTTGAGAGAATTTTGATTAAAAGTAATGTAAAGAGCTTATTTGGGGCCTTAATCCCGTGTTTGGGACTTATATAGGGTTTGAAATATAACCCAAATAACCCTCTAGATACATCACTTAATTTCTTTGAAAATTACCCGATTTGGACTCCCGATGCGATGCGGAGACATTGTGTTTCCACCCGTTTATGACCTGGAAACTCATGGCGACGCACTAGAATAGCGGAGAGACACTGTAAATTGAAGAACATCATTTTGGCTTACGGCGCGACGTGCCACTGACTTAAATTACGTTGCTGAAACTTTAAATCGCCATAACTTCTTTATCGGGTATCTGTTTTAGGCAAATTTGGTATTAACGGAAAGCTTATTAAATTCTGTATAATTTGGAAGGTATAAAGCTTCCAAAATAAGACCTATAAACAAAGTTATTCTCATTCAAATATGAGCTATGTGAAATCACACATGAAAACTTGTTGGATTTAAAAGTTCTTAGCTTGGCTTACTCTAAGTGACTCTGATGAACATGCTTAACACATCATAATCTTTATTATCACTAGGATACTCATCTTAATTCATGTTCTCAAATATCAATCATAGGATAAGAGGGTTCATGTATAGGAACAATGGTTTATTTTTTAGCTTAGAAATATACGGGGTATTACACGTGGTCTCTCTTAGTAGCAGTAGAGTGTTACAAGATTCGGTGTTGGTGAGCCTCCCTTTTCTTCAGAAGGAATATTCTTCTTATGTAGTTTTTGTCATTTTTATGGTGTGGCCGGAGGCCTTATTCCAGCCTTGATAGCTTATACTCTGAAGAGGTTTCATGGACGGAATTTGGGTATTGTATTGTCATTTGTATTATAAGTTCCCTTGAATTTTATTATAGCTTACGCACTTTAATTTTATATGGATTATGATTTTGATAGTATGCTAAGGGATTTATAGGGACTTCATGGTTCGAGATGCCCATCGCAGCGAGGACCTCGGCTCGAGTCGTGAAAAATCTCCTCTTCTAATTATTTCACCATTACTTCTCATAATATTAAGGAATCTTTTAGTGATGTATGCTTTGTTTTCATTCTCTTCACTAGATTCTCCATTTACAGACTTCAATACCAAATTCTTTTCCTACTTCTATTCACCTCTTGCTTTGTCTTGTTGTTTTTTATTTCATAGGTTTTCAGTTTTCTATCAACTCATCCATGGTTATAGTTGTTAGTCCATAACTTCTGTAATAGCATTTACCTTACTCTTCCACAACTTTGGAAAAATACTGAGAATTTTGCAAACCTGTTTGGTATGTCTGATCACCTTATGAAGATAATGCAGTTCGTTTTTAATGGTCGTGAACTTGGTATGCATCTCTTGAATAGATTCACCTTCTTTCATGCTAAAGGCTTCATATTGACTGGTGAACATGTCAACCTTCGATTCCTTGTCCTAACTAGTTCTTGCGTGAGTAGATTACAAATATTCCCAGATCTCCTTAGTTGATTCACATGTTGAGATCCTATTATATTTGTCAGCACTACTACCACAAACAAGGAGTTTGTTTTCCTTGAAGTTTTTCTCGATCTTCTTCCTGTCATCTTCATCGATGCCTTTCTTATTTTAGGAACATTTGAGGTGACCTCTTCTACTTTTACAGGCTTAGTGGGAACATAAGATCTATCAAGAATCACATCCCATAACTCACCGTCCTCATCCATGATAAAATCATGCATGCAAGTTTTCCACCATCCGTACTATTGGCTAATAAACTTGAGTGGTCTAGTAGTAGACAAACCTTCTTTAAGATTTGATGGTGATGTCATTTGAGACGATCCTTCTTAGGTGTTAACCATTTAGGAAGAAACTGTTCGAATACTAACTGAAAGCGTATATGAGTTACTAATCAATTGATGGACTTGGTCTTTACCCAGCGTATCCACTAGTGAACAAGAGTAAACTGAAAGTACATCATAAGGAGATAATGCACACATAATATTTACGTGGAAATCTCCTTGCTCAAGGGTGTAAAACCGCGGCATACCTTATAGGATTTCAAACCACTTCACTATCTTCAAACTAATTGAATATTGACTCTGTAGTTCAAGGGATTAACCTCTTAATCCTCTACAACTTGCAAGAAATCTATTACAACACTCCACAACAATAACTATATTGCTAAAAACTAAAACAACTAACTCTAGCTGAATCGATCACTGGTTAACTCAAGACTCAACAGTCAACTAACCTTAGATGACTCAACATAAGAGATTAGAACAAACAATGAGAAAGCTGCAATCAATCGACTAGAGCAGTAGGTTGACCGTTTACAAATCACTAAACAAAGACTCATATACAACAAGCTCATGAGACAAAGGAAATGACTGAGCAAGTCCCTATTGCAAATGAGGCTTCATAAAAAGATTTTCTTCAAGAGATATTAAGTGTTCTACGCTTATGAGATATTAGGTTTTGTTGTTGTAACATGTTAAATATATATGGGACAAGAAAACTTAGGACTCTTTTGATTGGTTGGAGAAAAAAGGTGTTGAAGCTTTGCCACCTTTTTCACCAACTTTCTGTCACTCGGTACTATTTCCAACTGTAATGCTGACTTGATACAAAAGGCATAGACTCGATGAACTTGGTCCATAAGTAGTTTCAATCTCTATCATCAAAAGTGCTATGTTGGCTTCATAGGAACTAGGTACCAAGGATGGTTTTTGTTGGTCTTGAAATCGTTAAAGGGAAATAATGTTGAAATTAAATTCAAAAGCTAGCCTCTGAAACAAAAATGGAGTTAAAAAAAGAGAATATGCAGAGAGGTTAATTCTTTTTCTAGCAAAAAGTCGCTGTTATTGATCATTGATTTTTACCTTAAATAGTTTCTATTAAAACTAAAATTAGGCTAAACTTATCATAAAAAACAACCTATTTCTACCAAAAATAAAATAACTAACTAACAGTTTCCTACCAAAATAGGAATTCCAATTTGACTAGGATTTGTACATAAAAAAATAGAGAAAAAAATCAGTTTGCATTTATAAAGCAACTTTAAACACTCCTCATTGCTTTATGAAATGAAAACACCAATTCTTTGCCTTAGAAGCTCAAACTTGCTGACTGGAAGTGGTTTAATGAACAGGTCTGCTAGCTGGTTTTCAGACTTGCAGTAGATTAGAGTCAGTTCTCCCTTTTGTTGCACTTCTCTCAAGAAATAGAACTTGTTGTTAAAATGTTTGGTTTTTCTATGAAACACCAGATTGTTTGAGATTCCAATAGCTACCTAGTTGTCGACTAGAATCTCAGTACGGTTATTTTGTTCCATATGTAAATCATACACGAGCTTTCTAATACATAGGTCTTGGTGTACTATTGTCGTTGCTGCTATGAATTCAGCCTCTGCAGTGGATTGTGCAACAAATTCCTACTTATTAGATGACCATGAAAAGATTTCTGAACTTAGACTAAAACAATGTCCAGAAGTACTTCTCATATTATCAGTGGATCCACTCTAATCACTATCCGAGAAACTAAGCAACCTGAAACTTTGAGACTTCTCAAAATTTACACCATAGTCAACCGTTCCTTTGATACATCTTAGTATTTTTTTCTGGTCATAAATACATCTCACTTGCACAATGCATAAAATAAGATAGAGACTTACAACAAATAGAATATATGGCCTTGTCGCATTGCGATACATTAAGCATCCAATCAAGCTTCTATAATACCCTTCATCAACTTTATCGGCTCCATCATCTTTATAATATTTCTCATTTTGATTCATTGGTGTGCTCGTCGGCTTGCAATCCTTCATTTGAAATTTCTTCAGAATTTCCTTTGCGTATTTCTTTTGGCAAATGAACTCTTCACTTTTGCTTTGCTTGATCTCCATCCCAAGAAAATAGGACATAAGACCAAGATCTGTCATTTCAAGAACTTGCATTATTTCTTCTTTAAACTCATCAACAAACTTTAAATTATTTCATGTGAACAGAAGATCATCAACATAAGAGACACAATAAGAATATCATTGTCTTTGTGTTTAACATAAAAAGTGGATTCTGATAAGTTTTTTTTGAAACCCAAGCCTAACAGATGATCATCTATCCAGCTATACCAAGCTATCCGTGATTGCCTTAAACCATAGAGAACTTTTTTTAGCAAATAAACCTTGTTTTCTTGACCATTGACTACAAAACCATTTGGTTGAATATCCTCCTAGAGAAGACCATTGAGAAAGGTTGACTTAACATCTAGTTGATAAAGTTTCCAATTTTTTCTGTTGCAATGGCTAGTAGCAATCTGATTATGTTAAGGCGAGCAACTAGTGCGAAAGTATCTAAGTAGTCGACTATAAGGATATGAGCATAAACCTTCACTACAAGCCCTACTTTGTTTTTATTGATGGAACCATCTGCTTTCAACTTTGTTCTAAAGACCCATTTGACACCAATGATCTTTCTGTCAAGAGGTTTCTCAACAACCTCCCACGTCTCATTTTCCTTTATCATCACCATCTCTTCTTTTATTTCTGCCGCCCATTTTCCATCACCCTATTTTTTCATAGCTTGAGGGCTCATAAATTATTGTATTGCACCTCTAATAGATATCAGAGATCAACCTTGTGCCCCAAACAAGAGGATCATCTACTAGATATTTTGTATCTAATTGAGATTGATTGGTTGGATAGTTTTTGGGCTTCTCCCAATTCCAGTGTTAGTCCTAAATAAATTGAATATCTCTGTTTATGACAATTTTATCCATTTGAGGTTGATAGACCTTATATGCTTTGGAAACATTACTGTAGCCTATAAAGATGTCAGGAATCTCCTTCTAGTCAAATTTGTCACTTTTAACCCGAGGAACATGAACAAAACACACACAACCAAACACTTTAAGAAAACTTTATGATCGTTTAAACCTATACCAAGCTTCAAATGGTGTTTTAGCTTCCAAGGCCTTCATTGGAAGTTGATTTTACACAAAGACTGTAGTATTTACTACCTCTATCAAGAATGTTTTAGGCAGCTCCATCTCATGTAACATACATCTGGCCATCTCTATTATCCATCTATTTTTTCTTTCACTGGTATTATTTTGTTCTGGTGTGTATGGAGTTGTAAGTTGATGTATAATGCCGGCCTCCTCACAGAATGAATCAAATTATGTTAAGCTATATTCCTTCCCATTATCATACCTCAAATCTTGAATCATACACCCATTTTAATTTTCTACTAGTTTTTTGAATTTCCAGAATACACCAACAACTTCTAACTTGAATTTCAAGCAAATAATCTAGAACATTCTTGTAAAATCATTAATGAAAAGAAAGTAATAGATGCTACCTTGTAGTGATGGATTTCTTTGAGGTTCAGCGACATCGTTGTGAATTAGTTGCAGCTTTTGTGAAGCTTTTCAAGTTGATTTTGGAAAAGGCTTTCTTTGTCGTTTACCAAATTGACATGTATGATATTTTATAACGTTAACATACAGATTGGGTAAGGTCTCCACCATATTCAGTTTTGGCATTTTGATGAGCCCTTGATAATGATAGTGTCCGAGTCTCCTATGCCATAACTCAGTACTATTTTCTTTTGTTGATACACCATCTACTCTTTTTCCAATGGATTTAATGAGAAACTTCTGCCTCTCATTATGACTTTAAATAGGTATTTTCTAGATGCTTCCTTGATCAAGTAGTATTTATCTTCAAAATACAATTTGAAGCCTTTTTTTAATAACTACCAACACTTAACAAGTTTTGGTCTAAATTGGGTACATAAAGAACATCAGAAATTATTTTAGTGCCCGATTGTGTTTCAATTGTAATGGTTCCCATTTATTTTGTTGGAATATGAACACCATGGATGATTTTAACTTTTGATACTTTAGTAGGCCTCAAATATTTTAAAAGATCTTTATCACAAGTCATGATTTGTGCATCCTTAATCAATCAACCAAGACTCGCTTGAGACACTGCTTGTAAAACATGATGCGACAAAGAGTTGCTGTTGAGTTTCATTTTTGCAGATGATCGCTTCATGCCCAAGTTGATTGCACTTAGTGAACTTAGTATCAAGCTTCTTCCAACACTTAAAAGGTGTGTGTCCGAGCTTGCCGTAATGCTTACAAGGAGGGTAGTTTCCTTTGAAACTACTTGTTTTATTTTTGTTGCTATGTGTTGCACCTTCTATATCAGTTGGTTGGTACTTTTTTTTTTTTTTTTTCTTATAATGTCCATCGTCGTGATACTTGGATGGTAGGCACCTTCAACAACTTCTTCTTGTCTCATAACACATTGTTGCTCTTGCACTTAAAAAGCACTTAAGAGCTCTGCAAGTGTTATTTTGGAAAAGTTTAGTAGTTTCTAAAGTTGTTATGGTAGCCTCAAATTTTTTAGGTACCATTACTATGGTTTTCTCAATGATCCTTGAATTATTAAAAGTGGAACCCAACAATCTCATATGATTTGCTAAATTAAGAAATCTGCCAGAGTCCTCCTTTATGGTTTTACTTTCTTTCATCCTTTGCAACTCAAACTCACGTTCTAGATTTAACACTTGCGTTTCTTGAATATTTTCATTTCCTTCATACTCAGTCTTAAGATAATCCCATACCTCTTTCGCTTATTTCAGATACATGATACGAGTGAAGATATTAGATGAAACTACAGTAAACAAGCATACCTTTGCATTTGATTTCCTAGTTTTCCTCTCCTTATAAGTTTTAATCTACGCCACCATGGGATTTTCTAGCAAAGGAGCTATCTCGTATTCATCTTTACATATTCTCAGAGATCCAAAGCTTCTAGATATGTCTGCTTTCTAACCTCCCAACTACCCATATTATATAACGTTCTCCTTCAAAAGTTGGTGGTGCCATTGAAGAAAAATATGCTTCTCCGTTCATGGTATCCACTGAATCAAATTGATGTACGCACTTATAAGTCCTTTAAGATTAAAACTCTGATACCATTGTAAATTGTTTGTCCTGAATTTCTTACCATAATTGAGTTTTCCTTTAGGTACCATAATTAGGTTTCCCTTTAGTAAAAGAAAAAACATGTTCTCCATATTTGTCTAATCCTTTTTCGTGTAGGAAAAAGGTTGTAGAATCTATAAATAGAGGCTTCTTTATTCAAGTTTGGTAGCATCCATAATGTAGTCCTAGGGTTTTGAGAGTTTCATTTGGGAGAGAGAATTTGTGAGGCACAAATAGTGCGGTATCACTTGTGTGAGGTTGTCTCTCTTAACATTATGTACTCTCTTTTCTATAGTGGATTGCGCATCTTTTTTTATGGATGTAGGTCAATTGAATGAATCACGTTAAATTATAGTGTCTCTTTTGATGTATTTCACACATGTCTTTTTATTAGCGTCTTTTGAGATTTGCTTTTGCTAGATCCGCATGACACCTAATTATTTCAGTCCTAACAAGTAGTATCAGAGCGAGGCTAAAATGGGCATTCATCTTGGAGTATTCAGTTTTAATCACAATCGATTTGACAATAATGAAGTTTTTGATTTGAGAAATTTTATCATAGTGTTACTCTGTGTAGAGACAAAGATTTAATAGATGAGATTTTGGAGATAGAGATTGAACTTGTTGAAGACTATGCGAAGAAGGTGGAGAAAATTTACTTTGTTAGAAATTCAGGCCAAGGAGAGAATTGTTGAGTGTTTTTCCTGACTTTATTACCATAATTGAGCTTTTCTTTAGGTACCATAATTGGTTTTCCCTTTGTAAAAGAAAAAACATATTCTTCATATTTGGCTAATCCTTTTTCGTGTAGACAAATGTTGTAGACTCTATAAATAAAATGTTCTTTTCTTCTAGTTTAGTAGCATCCACAATGTAGTTCTAGGTGTTTGATAGTTTCGTTTGGGAGGATAATTTGTGAGGCGCAAGTGTTGTGGTATAACTTGTGTGAGGTTGTCTCTCTTGACATTATGTACTCTCTTTTTTATAGTGGATTGCTCATCTCCTTTTGTGGATGTAAGTCGATTGACTGAATCACGTTACATTATAATGTCTGTTTTGATGTATTTCTCTCATGTTTTCTTATTAGCGTCTTTCGATGTTTGCTTTGCTAGCTTTCGCATGACACCTAATAATTTCGGTCCAAACAAGTGGTATTAGAGTGAGGTTAAAATGGGCGTTCAACTTGGCGGATTCAGTTATAGTCGCAATCGATTTGACCATAATGAAGATTTTGATTTGAGAAATTTTATTTGAGTGTTACTCTGTGTAGAGACAAAGATTTAACAGAGGAGATTTTGAAGATAGAGATTGAACTTGTTAAAAATTACGCAAAGAAGGTGGAGAAAATTTATTTTGTCAAAAATTCAGTCCAAGGGGGAGAATTGTTGAGTATTTGTCCTGACTTTCTTACCATAATTGAGTTTTCCTTTTGGTACCATAATTGGGTTTCCCTTTAGTAAAAGAAGAAACATATTTCCCATATTTGGCTAATCTTTTTTTGTGTAGAAAAAGATCGTAGACTCTATAAATTAAGGTTCCTTTCTTCTAGTTTAATAGCATGCACAATGTAGTCCTAGGGGTTTGAGAGTTTCGTTTGGCGGGGGGGAATTTGTGAGGCACAAATGTTGTGGTATCACTTGTGTGAGGTTGTCTCTCTTGACATTATGTACTCTTTTTTTTTCTATAGTGGATTGCTCATCTTCTTTTGTGGATTTAGGTCGATTGACCGAATCATGTTAAATTATAGTGTCTCTTTTGATGTATTTCTCACATGTCTTTTAATTAGCGTCTTTCGAGGTTTGTTTTGCTAGCTTCTGCATGACACCTAATTATTTTGGTCCGAACAAGAGTTTGTTAGTAATCAAAACTAAGGACTTAACAAGTCCTTCATATTATTTTTGGTTTACTTTACTGTCTTTTAACTTCTTTAATCTGTATTGCTTGGACTTAGGTTCAGGTATCTGATTCGTTTGTAGATCTGGAGCTCGGATCCTTTATAGTCGAAATTTTAAGATATAGGGGTATAATCTTAGGTAAGGATATTAATGTAGGGATTTGATAAAAATAATTTCAAGTTTTATAAAATAAAAGATCTACAAAAATATCCTAAATGGCAGTGGGGTGCAGCCAATTATTCAATCTTTCATTTTCAAAATTTCTCAAGTTGTAGGGAGCAACTAAAATTAGTACAGGGAATGAAATTTCTCAGTATAATGTTCCTTCCTTAATTAGTTCATTTCCTCTTTCAATATCCAAAGAACACAACAATTAATATTCTTTTCTTTTCTTTCACTATCACATTGGGTTCACATAAAGTTTATCAAATTGTTGAATACAAATGAAGAAGGTAATGAATAAAAATATGAAGGAGCTAGAGAGGCGAAAAGTAGATGGCTGTAACTAAACGCGTTCATAATATTTCTTAAAGAAGTAAAACCAATCAAACCAGAAATTATAAATGAGGGAAACACAACACGCTGAAGTGCAGAGAGTTTAATAAAAAAAAACATCATATTAATTTGCAGCTTAGAAAGAACACAACCGGAAGTGATGCTAAGTTCTACGATTCCAAAAATGTGTTCTTAATTTTGCTAAGCCTCTTGACCACATCTTTCATGGTTATTCTTGATTCTGCCATTTCCTGGGTGCAGTTCAAAGCCAATGCTATCATGGAAATTATGCAGATTTCACTTTTTGAAGTGATTTGTTCTTCCACAGGAAAAAGATTGGCATCCACAACATCCATCATATTCCCTGGAAATGCTTGTGTTACCCACTGCCTAAAGCCAAGATTTTCATTGAATATCTCTTCATCAGTTGGTCTTCTTCTCGCCAAGACCTCCATTAGCATGATTCCATAGCTGTAAACATCACCACTGGTGGACACTATTCCCTCCGAGCCATATTCTTAGAAAGGAAATAATTGAAAAAAAGTTAATCAATTGAAATTTAAAAATAAAATAAAATCAAAGGGAGTGGACTTTTTATACCTGGTGCAATGTAACCAAGAGTGCCCAATGTCTCGGTGTGTGCCATAGACTTGCTTACAGCTAAAATCTTAGTGATTCCAAAATCACCAACATGCGCCACCAAATCTTCATCCAAAAGAACATTTGCTGGCTTGAGGTCGCAATGAACTATCTGAGTATTATGACCATGATGTAGATATTCAATTGCCACAGCCACATCAAGCATTATGGAGACTCTTTGAAGGAGGTTCAAGTGGGACTCTTCTTTGTACAACCAATTCTCAAGACTTCCATTGGTCATATATTGTAGAACAAAGGCTCTTATGTAGTCACTAGAACAACTAGTAATCACTGGAACAAGATTTCTATGTCTAACACTTCTCATCACCTCGCATTCGGTATCAAACCTCTTGCATACTTCTTCATTTTCTAAATTCAAAACCTTTATGGCCACAACAGTTCCACCAGATAATGTGCCTTTGTACACAGAGCTAGAGCTTCCCACACCAATTAAACTTGATCCATCAAAATAATTTGTTGCTCGTTGAATCTCATGATAAGAAATCAATTGATAACTCTTGATCTCCCAAACCTTTTCGACATCTTTAGCCTTTCCTTTCTTCTTTCGTTTCATTATCCAAATTGAAACCAACAAGAATATCAAGAAGAAAGAAGTAACCATTGGAATAACAATTTTTAGCACAACCTCCTTAGACTTTGATTGTTTCCCAGGATTAGTGATAGGGCAAGCAGGAACCTCTAATTTGTGTATTCCACATAGACCTTTGTTGCCAAGAAATGATTGCTGAGTGGAATTTGCAAACACACCACCACTGGGTATTTCACCTTCTAAACCATTAAATGAAACATTAATGTTGTTAAGGTATGAGAGCTTTTCCAAGGACTTAGGAATAGTACCTGACAAGGCATTTAAAGACAAATCCAAGAATTGCAAGCTTATCAAGCTGGCAAAGGATAGTGGAATTTTGCCAAAAAATGAATTGTTCGATAGGTCAAGAGACTGCAGGCTTTGGAGTTCCCCCAATCTGGTTGGTATCATCCCTGAAAAGTGGTTACCAGAAAGATCTAGTTTTACAATGGACTTCAGTTCTCCAATTTCCTGTGGTACTTCTCCTTCTATAGAATTTTGTGATACACTTAGGTGGAGGAGTCCACTCATTTTCCAAAGGATAATGGGCAATTTTGATGAAAATTGATTAGAACCCAAATAAAGCTTTTGTAGCATCCTAAGATTTCCTAAACATGCTGGAATTAATCCAGACAGCTTATTACCGTGCAGACTAAATGTAACCAAATTAGATAAATGGCATACCTCCTCCGTAATATGTCCCTGCAATTTATTGTAATGTAGATACAGCCCTTGGAGTTTTTTTAGCTTACCAATCTCAGGAGGAATATTTCCCATCAAGTTGTTGCGTTGAAAGACTAGGCTACTAAGACCACTCATGTTGCCTGTACCAGTGGGAATGGAGCCACTGATGTTTGCATCTCCTATATGAAAGAATTCAATAGTAGATGAAAGATTCCCAATAGAATTTGGCAGAATGCCATTCAACGGATTGGAACCCACTTGTAGATAACGCAACTTCCTACAGTCTGACAAAGATTTGAAGAATCCCAACTCATGCTCTCTTGGTTCATCAGTAAGTTGATTATCGTTTAGTAAAAGTGATTGCAGCTCATGTAGATTTCCCAAATTACTAGGAATAGTTCCTGTGAGAAGATTATTATCTAGTGACAGTACCTCTAGCTTGGATGCATTTGTTATGAACAATGGAATTTCCCCTTTGATCTGATTTTCTCCCAAGATAAGTTGTTTAAGGTTTGGAAGATGAGGAACTGGAATTCTTCCCGAAAGATTGTTGGACATGAAATTGATTATTTCCAAAGAAGATATATTGAAAATTGCCTCTGGAATTTGACCATTTAGATTATAATCTTTCACAAAGGTTAATTGCCTCAAATTTGATAGCTTCCCCAATTCTGGAGGAATTGGCCCTTCCAAACGATTTCCTGCACTATAAAGATTTTGCAAAGTGGAAATATTGCCCAAAGAAGTGGGAATAGTCCCTGTTATTGGATTTTCGCCAATATAAAACTGCTCTAGTTTGGATAAACAACCAATATTTCTTGGTATGTCTCCGGTTATTTTGTTGAAAGATATGGACAAAACTTTGAGCTCTGTGAGTTGGCATATGTTAGAAGGAATGTGACCAGAAATTTGGTTGTTAGCTATACTTAATGACTCTAGATTTGACACAATATTCGCTTCATCAATCAAGAGAGGACCGGAAAGACTATTGTATCGCAGATGCATGACAAGTAGAGTCGATATATTGAACAATTTTGCGGGAATGGAACCAGTTAATTGATTATTGACCAAGGACAAAAATGCAAGTTGACTCAGATTACCGATCTCCTTTGGAAGGTTGCCGCCAATTTTATTCTCAGACAAACTGAAGTTCAACAATTTTGTGGCATTTCCAACCGAAGGAGGTATTGTACCGTTGAGGCTATTGTTCCTGAGATTTAAGACTCTAAGTTCCGGTACATACCATGGCCCTTCCCACATTTCACCACTGAGTTCATTGAAAGCCAGTGAAATTTCTTGAACTCTCCGGTGTTGAAACAGACTTGCTGGAATACTTCCGTTGAGCTGATTGTTTTGAATGTCAATCACTTGCAGACGAGGCAAGTGACCTAGTCCATAAGGGATGTCACCATGGAAGCTGTTGTTCCGGAGATTGAGCTCTCTGAGAAAGGACAAATTGGCCAAAGACACCGAAATTTTGCCTTGAAGTTGCAAATCCGGAAGTGTCAAGGAGACAACCCTTTGCCTCTTTGGACCGCAAGTGACACCAAACCAAGAGCAAAAAGAAGTATTCGCGGACCAATTATCGGCCAAAAAATGACTAGGACTTGTTATAAGATTTTGGAATGCTATTAGAGCTTCTCGATCCGTTTCATTTGACAAAGCAGCTGATGTCGAAAAGGAGTAATATTGAATTAGAAAGAGAAGTATCAATAAGAAAATGTGCTGCTCCATGCTGTTGGAAGCTTGATTTGTTTGATAGAGTGCCAAAGTTACTACATATATATATAGAGACCCAAGTTTTCCCAAAGAAAGAAAAAATAAAAGAAATAGAAAAGGGTAGTCAGATTTATCTGTATGACTTGTTGGTAGGACCACAACCTATTTATTTAATTCCACAACTTGTTGTATAAAGACAGAGAAATAATGTAGGCTGCCTGGTGTTTTTGAATTTTTAGTCCCACAACTTGTTGGACTCATCTTTTATTGAAGAGCGGTTTGGATTAACCAGAATCATCTATTCAGCAGGTCATGGGCTCAAGTTGTTGAAATAGGCTCCAACTGAAATACAGGGTAAAGCTGCATACAATAAACTCATGTGGTCTGACCCTTCCCTGAATCTCGTGTATAAGGAAACTTTTTTTAATTCATGGAAATTACTCGAGTGCAAAGTCGCAGTCCTCATAGTGTATCAAGATCGACTAGCAGATTGAATGATCCACATATTGCAAAATATGTCAGGATGGGAATAAAAGAGATTTTAAAGTTTATTGACAGTCACTATCAATAAGTGGACATTTGACATTATTAGTTTTTCTTTTCATACACAAATTAAAAAGTGCTTTTAAAAATTTAATATTTTAATAAAAGTAAAGATACAAGTTAAATTAATTTAGCCTTGACCTCTAAAAATTATATTACACAATTGTAACTCATTTAATTGTGTGCTTGAAGATATGAAGAGAGAGTATAATTGAGAGAAACCGAATCTCTTTTTAACTAGGAATATTTCTTCTTGATATGTGCAATTTTTTACTTTCACATCTTAATATACATAATTTTTCAAACTGTAACAAAAACTAATCTCGTTAAAATTTTGGTGATTAATATACCACAAACTATAGTTGAAAATAAAAAACAGAACAAAATGAATAAATAAATATCAACGGTAAATGTATCTTCATAAATACTATCTCATTGAATGTACAAAACATGAATTTCTTTCTTACGAAATGGTTCATAAAATGAAAATTATTTGATAACATAATGAAATGTTAAGTGTATTTTGTGTAATCTCTTTTTACTGTATTTATAATCTATAGTTTGTTCATTGTTAATAATTATTGTCTCTTTCCTCTAGAAACTTGTTTGTGCATGTGTATTGCAAAGGAAGAATTTCCAGGAAGGAGGTTCAGAAAACAAGGACATTAATATTATTGGCAATGAGCGGGTCTGATGAAATATGAGTGGGTTAGATCAGACATAAGCGTGCTAGACAATGTTCAAGTCTACCTCGATGTGAACACGAAAAGTCAACAAAATCACAGTATTGAATAATTTCTGATTCAAAAACGCTGAATTGCCTAAGGTGAGGGTAAGGAAATTGATTGAGAAAATTCTGCCAACATGCATTTTAAGATGTTTTTTTTTTGTAAAAAGAAAATTGATTACAGTTAGTTCCACTTAAATTTTTTCCACAAAAAAGCAAATAAAGAATCTTTCCACTTTACTCCACTTGGATTATTTCCACAAAACTATTTGCAAAATGCTTTGCAGAAGTTTCCCAAATTAAATTCAACAACATATTAACATATTATTATACGGGAAGAGACTCTGGCTTCTATATTTCCAGAAAGGTGTTCATGATTTTGTTAAGCCTGTTGACTGCATCTTTCATGGTTATTCTTGATTCTGGCATTTCCATTGTGCAGTCTAACGCCAATCTCACCATGGAGGCTATGCAGATTTCCTTTTGGAGGTGATTTGTTCTTCCTTGGAGAAAAAAGTTGCAATTCATTAAGTCCACCATAGTCCCTGGAAATGCTCGTGTTATCCATTTCCTCAAGTCGAGATTTTCGTTGCATATCTCTTCATCTTTTGGCCAAAACCTCCATCAACATGATGCTGTAACTATAAACATCACTACTAGTTGACACTATTCTCTCCGAGCCATATTCTTAGAAAAGAATGAAATCTGAAAAAGTTACTCAATTGAAATATAACAGTAATCCATAAAAAGGCTCATACATACCTCTATCATTACACAAATGATCCAAATAACCTTTTCGGCCTATTGAAGTGGAAAATTGATTTTAACTTTTTAATTTTATTTTTTATTAATATAAAATTCATATAGTGGTATGTCTAATCCTGCTCGCAAAGTTCACAGGTATATTTGATCCTTCACACACTTTATTTTTTTGACATATTTCGTCAACGGCTTATTTGAATTTACTATCTTGGTGATAAAATTTATTTTTGATCAGCAATATGTAAGCTCCTCTGAGCTCTAGCTCACAAGACAGATACTCTATGGGTAAAATGGATTCACAACTTTTATATAAAGCCAAGGGATTTAGCAACCATGGAATCTCCTAAAGCATGCTTGTTGGCTTGTAAGGGAAGTGGTTCACCTCTGCTAATCCTATTGTACACCGGAACTGATTCTCCTCTGAATGTGCAATCAGTATCAAAAAGCTGTACTTATCATTTATTCCTCAACATCCCAAAGTAACATGGAACAGAATAGATTGTCCACAGTTGATAGACTGGCCAAATGGGGTATATAACAGTAATTATGTACTATTCCCTGGTTCACTTTCACTTGTCCACGGACTTTGCATGTAAGTATTTTACCACAATATCCATATTAATTGATGGATAGTCTTTGGTCTTGGAAATGATTTGGAGAATAATTACTAAATTTTAAGGGTAAAATAGGACAAAAAAATAATTCTTTGTTTGTTTTTTTTGGTACTAGACTGTGAAATATTGCCATAGACAAACAAAAATATACACCTAAAGAATGCCTTGGAGTGTCTTACTACCTTTCCAGGAAGGATATTCGAAACTCTAAAGGCTCGAGCAAAACGAAACGTCACTTCCTAGCTTTCTGCGAGTGTCTAAGGTGTACAAATCTCTCCCGTATTTCAAATTGCATCTGTTGTTCAGCAATCTTTGTCTGTCCATGTATGCCTTTAAACTGCTTCCAATTTCTTGGCATCCAAGTGTGATAAATCATAGCCCCCAGACAGAAAGTAACACTGGTTTATTCAAGCATCCAAAACATAGTTACAAATAAAGAAAGTGAAGCAGGTTCAAAACAACTCAGATCTGAAATCACAAAATGAGGGAAAGGCAACACTCTGAAGTAAAAACAGTACAAGGCTCCACAACTTACTAAAGAAATCAGGTAAACAAAAAGCAACATTAACTTGGAGCTCATAAAAAACACAATCGGAAGAGATGCGTAACTTCTACATTTCCAGAAATGTGTTCTTGATTTTGTTAAGCCTCTTGAGTACATCTTTCATGATTATTATTGATTCTGCCGTTTCCTTTGTGCAGTCTAAAGATCAATTCCATCATGGAGGCTATGCAGATTTCACTTTTAGAAGTGATCTGTTCTTCCTCAAAAAAAAGATAGACATCCACTACGTACATCATGTTCCCTGGAAAGATTTCCTCAAGTCTAGAATTTTGTTGCATATATCTTCATCTATTGGCCTTCTTTCGGCCAAAACCTCCATCTTGATGCCGTAACTACAATCATCACCACTAGTGGACACTTTTCCTTCTGAGCCATATTCTTAGAAAAGAATGAAATGGAAATAAGTTAACTGAAATATAACAATAATTCTGTAAAAATAAAGACTTGCTTTTTACTTCTAGAATTTGGAGAAGTTTAATTATGGCAAGAGAAAACCAAGGAGTGTATATTTTTTACACCTGATGCAATGTAACCAAAAATGCCCATGGTTTTGGTATGTGCCCTGGACTTGCTTATGGCTAAAATTTTAGAGATTCCAAAATCACTAATATGAGCCACCATATCTTCATCCAAAAGAACATTTGCTGGCTTTAGTTCACAAAGAATTGTTGGAGTGGCATGACCATGATGTAGATATTTAATTGCCACAGCCACATCAACCATTATGGCGACTCTTTGAAGGTTCAAGTCGGACTCTTCTTTGTGCAACCAATTCTGAAGACTCCCCTAGGGCATATATTGGAAAATAAAGGCTCTTATATAGTCACTTGAACAAGTAGCAACCACAGGGATAAGATTTTTGTGTCTAACATTTCTTCTCACTTTGCATTTGGTATCAAACCTCTTACATACTTGATCATTTTCCAAATCCAAAACCTTTATGGCCACCTTAGTTCCACTTGGTAGTGTGCCTTTGTACACAGAGCTAGAACCTCCAACAATCAATTAAATTTGAATCATCAAAACTAAAACTATTTGTTGCTTGTTAAATATTGTAATACGAAACTAATTTATGATTCCTGGTGTCACACCCCTTTTTTACCAAAAAGATATTGATTTTAAGTTCGAAAAGGGTTTTTATTATTAAAGTGACAAAAGATGAAAATTTGTTTCGAAAAAGGATTATTTACATTATTCAGAGTCGCCACTTGGAATAAATCTGGTGTACCAAGTCACTTTTGAAAAATTCTTTTCAAAACGATGTGACTCTTTAAAACTGGTTTATAAACAGAGATTCTGGTTAAGAAATTCTGTTGACCGAGTGGAAGGTGTTAGGCACCCCTTGATCCCGTGGTTTGACCACAATCGCTTGATAAAGTGTATCGGCGAATAAGACACAATGAATATATAAACCCACAAAAACACATAAAAGGAACAAACAAAACACATCAAACAAAATTCAAAACCAAAGTAATATTGTCCAGTCCAATTATACAAATCAAAATAGAAAAAAGTAAAAGATATAAATCCTATTCTAAACTAGTCCTAGACTAAGCTCCACCCGACGCCTCGGGACTTCATCACGAATGTTTTCCAGGTACAAAATATTTCAGAATATCCCCAGCGAATATACACAAATAACTCGGGACATTCCCTGGCCAAATGATTCATTTGATCCAAAAAGCATTAATCAAAACCATTCAGCGAACATTTTCATCATTCAAAAATCACAAGTCCTAATTTTGCCTACCCAGCTCGGCCTATCATGATCCTATCACTATCAACATCATCGATGAATCAAAATTTATCCAAAATTACTTTATCAAGACCAATTCCTTCCTGCATTCATTCTCAAAATAATTAATCAATGCTTTGACTACCGATTCAAGTTTCCACATTCAAATCCCAACATCAACCAACACAAAATAAATATTCAAACATGTCAAACAAAAAATCATTCATATTTATGTAAAAATTAAGATAGAGAAGATAGAATTGGACCTCAATGCTGCTTTAAAAATCGATATATTACTCCGATTAAGCTTGATAGAGTCCACGTTCGAATATTCCGAGTAGAACCTCAATCAACGAACTTCAACGCGAAAACCAAAAATATGGCACGAACAGGAAATCTACCCAAGAGTAATGAACACTCGAAACTCGAATCCGCATGAAAACCAAAAACACGTATGGATGGAGCTCCGTCGAGCTCAGAATGCGGCGAGAATCATCGCCGCAGATCGGATTTTGGTGAATCTCAGTGTTTCTGACTGGATATACCCAAAAATTAAGTACAACGGAGAGATTTTTGGGATTTTAGACTGGTCGACCAAATCGATATGCAAAAAACTGACTCAGGTGAAAGCTCCGCAGGTAAATCTCAACAGTGGCCGAATTTTTTGCCGATTCACTAATTCAATAAAAAATGGCCAGTTTTTAGTCCATTTTTTGCTCTTTTTCTCACTGTTTTGACCCTCTCGAGTTCTATCTCTCTCGATCTTCTTTATTTCTCAATCTTCTCTCTTAATCGATTTCTCCCACTCCCTCGATTCAAGCTTTGTCTACCTCATCCGTGTGTGTGCGCATATTCCGATGAGTGTGAGTGAATGTGAGTGTGCATCTGTGTGTGGATTCGTGTATTTGGAGTGATGGTACATTGGTGCTTCTGTCAATCTCTCCAATTTCACGATATGGTGTGTGTAATTAGGTATTGTTTTCTGTATCCGTGAAAATGGAGTGCTCTCCCCCTTTATAGCGTGATCTGTTGTGTATATGTGTGAAGCTGTGGATTAAAAAAATGAAAAAATGTGGATTGTTCTCTCTATGAATTGAAAAAAATGGAAGATTCTAAATGGGGCCCTTTGTTTTTGTCCTTTTATCAATTTGTTAACAAGATAGGAATAAACTGCGGGGGTTTCAATTTGTTAACAAGATAGGAATAAACTGTGGGGGTAGGGGGTTGAGGTAGGGATGAGGTAGGGAGTGGGGTGGGGGTAGGTTGTTATTTGTTAGAGTGAGTTGTTAATTTTTTGAGAATTTGGTTATTTTTTGTTATTTTGTGAAAAGATTATCACACGGGGCATGACACACGGTAAGACGAGGGTAAAAATAGATAAATTGGACTTCGAGAGAGACAAAATTAGGTGTCTACAGCATGCCCTCTTTAAATGTAAACACTAAGTATTTTCAGATAAAGAAGTAGACAACGAGACAAAAAATTTTCCCGACCATATTCAAAATAATTAAACAGAAGAAAAGAGGGAAGCCAATTCTTGATTTTGGACATCATACTTATCCCCAATTATGTAGGAATCAAGTCTCAGGTATCTCAAAGAGTTGGAAGAAGAGGGACTATACCAAATTGGAGAGTCGAGTGAGGCTTTGTCGAGGTTCCAGCCCGCAGCACTGTCATTACTTTAAAAAAATGAAAATTACAAGATAAAACATAAATAAAATTATAAAAATCCAATCTATGCAGCTTCTTTTGGACTCTTGACTAGAAGTTCATCACCCTATTCTTCAGGCGGGCTCCTGATATATAATTTCCTCAACTTGTTGCTTGACTTTCCATCTCTCACCCTTGTTACTTGACCTTCAATTCCTTCACCCTGTTCTTCAGGTGGGCTCTTGACTTTCAATTTTCATCACCCTGTTCTTCAGGCGGGTTTTTGACTTTCAATGTTAATCAGTATGTTCTTCATGCGAGCTCCCGACTTTTAATTTCATTATTCTGTTCTTCAGGCGGGCTCGTGACTTTCAATTTCATCACCCTGTTTTTCAGGTGGGCTCCTGACATCAAAATCAAAACTAGAACGATAATAATCCCAAACAATGATTATGACAAATAAAGATTTCATTTTTCTGAAAGTAATGTCCTATTTTTCAGGAGGGTCCTTAACATAAAGTAAACTCCCATTTTTCAGGAGCGTCATGAACATAAAGTAAACTCCCATTTTACAGGAGGGTCCTGAAAATAAAGTAAGTTTCCATTTTCCAGGAGGGTCCTGAACATAAAGTAAGTTCCCATTTTCCATGAGGGTCCTGAACAGAAAGTAAATTCCCATTTTCCATGAGGGTCCTAAACTGAAAGTAAATTCTCATTTTCCAGGAGGGTCCTGAACATAAAGTAAATTTTTATTTTCTAGGAGGGTCCTGAACATAAAGTAAATTTCTATTTTTCAGGAAGGTCCTGAACATAAAGTAAATTTCTATTTTCCAGAAGGGTCTTGAACATAAAGTAAATTTCCATTTTTCAGGAAGGTCATGAACATAAAGTAAATTCCCATTTTCCAAGAGAGTCCTGAACATAAAGTAATGTCTCATTTTTCAGGAGGGTCCTAAACATAAAGTAATGTCCCATTTTCTAGGAGAGTCCTGAACATAAAATAAATTTCCATTTTCTAGGAGATTCCTGAACATAATGTAAATTTTCATTTTCTAGGAGGGTCTTGAATATAAAGTAAATTTCCATTTTCTAGGAGGTTCTCCAGGAGGGTGCTGAACATAAAGTAAATTTCTATTTTTCAAGAGGGTCCTGAACACAAAATAAATTTCTATTTTTTCGGGAGGGTCCTGAACGCAAAGTAAATTTCGATTTTTCAGGAGGGTCCTGAACACAAAGTAAATTTTCATTTTCCAGGAGGGTCTTGAACACAAAGTAAATTTCCATTTTCCTAGATGGTCCTGAATGTAAAGTAAATTCTCATTTTCCAGGATGGTCCTGAACGTAAAGTAAATTCACAAATGTGTTTTTCCAAAGGTAGATTAATTAATCGAAGCAAATTTTTCCCCTGTTTCAACAAAGAAAATTTGCTAGTTAAAAACTTAGAGGTGGCTTGCAACACTTGTCTTTCCAGGCACCTTCTCCAGTGTCCCCTCCCTTCCTTTTGTTTCAGATTGTAGGCACTTGTTCCTGTTTTGATGCGTCATTGACCCAAAATCATATTATTAATAGTTACTATGAAACAAATTCAGTGTCTCTGCTATGCCATGCACCTCAGATAAAATCTTTGAACCATGATATCTTTGTGAGTTCCCTGATTTGTTTGTTGACAAAACTTTATACATGCCTTATTTCAGCTTATGTGCTGACCTTTTGTCTTGTTTTGTCTAATTGAAGAAGCTGGTAGCTAGTTTTGAAATCTTTTCTTACTCGTTTTGGCATGGACTTAACTCAAAGACCAGAGAAAAATGAAAATGATTTTTTTTGAATAACTGACTCAAGAAAATAAAAATAAAAATAAAAATAAAGAGAAGAAAGAAATGATCATGAATGTCCCCATTTGAAACAAAGAAATAAAAAATTTATCTAAAAATGACAGTCAACTCTAATGATT
Source organism: Capsicum annuum (assembly GCF_002878395.1). Lineage (NCBI taxonomy): Eukaryota > Viridiplantae > Streptophyta > Magnoliopsida > Solanales > Solanaceae > Capsicum > Capsicum annuum. The sequence goes on along the minus strand of NC_061115.1, from coordinate 21,989,227 downwards.
ATGCCATGCATTTTGGATTAAGTTGCTTGATCTCTCTATTTAAACTTTCACCAATTGTTGTTGAGTTAATGACCTTGAAATTGAGTTACTTCCTTAGGTCAATTGCATTTAAGACCTCATTCGGCTAGTGAATCCTTGAAGGGTTTTTGCCAACAAGCCTCTCTCATTTTCTTTTTCTCAGCTCACCATTATCTTATGGTGTTCGTGTGGGTTTTTCACCAATGAGACTCTCTTGTTTTCATTTTTCTCAACTCAAAATAGTCTTACAGTGCCCTTGAAGGTTTTCACCAATAACACTATCTCATTTTTATCTCTCTCAACTTACCATCGCCTTACGGTGCTCGTAAGGATTTTCACCAATACGACTCTCTTATTTTTATTTTCTCAGCTCACCATTGTCTTATGGTGTTCGTGAGGGTTTTTCACCAATGATACTCTCTCATTTTTTATTTCTCTCTGAATTCCTTATGATAAGAAACACAAGTAGTACCCAAAATACGCCATCATATCCATTGCATGCTTAGCCTTAACATTCTCAAAGATTGATCTAAAGGTCTTTCTTTGGTTGTTACTTTGCTTTTGGATAAGGTTAGAAAGAAAAGATAACATGAGGCCCAAACAACACTCGAAATGGGGTAGGACTTAAAACTTTTGGAATCGACTCAAATAAAGAGGATTAACTCATGCCCTAGTTTTTTGACTGGGAAATTCTAAATTGTTTATTTGGTTGGATCGAGTCCAGAGTAGGGAAACCTATGTATCTCGCCACCGAGAGAGGAGAATCAGGTCATGCGTAGTTATGGCAACTTGTTCGTTTGCTTGATTCTGATTTCTTCTCTTTTTTTCTAACTCTTTTTTTCTCTTTTTTCTTCTTATTGACTTTTTTCTTTGAGACTTTTTCTAACTCTATTTTTCTTGATACTCTTTTTTTTATTTCTTTAGACATACATTTTTTCCTCTACTTTTTTTGAAAATTTTTTAACTCTATTTTGATTTCAAAGGAGAGATATGAAAGAAAAAATAAGACTAAAGCACAAACGGGGTAAGCAAAGGATGACAGAATATTTGGATAGCAGAATGAAATGCCTTCATCATATCAATCCTTGAAAATGTAGGTACATATCATGAAATATGAAATGAAAGATGAAGATCATTTATGACACTTTAGCAACACTAACTTCAACTGAGCATGTGTACCACTTCTTTTTCTACACTTGTCAAATATACAACTCCACTTTCATTGTATGTTCCTCATGCTGAAGGACTCGTGACTTTCATGGAGTTGATTTTCTTTCTGTTCCTTTTGACATAGGATAACACATTCACTATTTGACCTAATTGAGATATGTCTTTCAATTGAGGACCAAGTTATTCTCATGATTCTCAAAATAATTGCCTAAATTTTTAAAGAAGGCTTCAACTTGATCACCAAATACCTCAACACCCTTTCTATTTTCTGATATGCTCTCTCATTCTAGCTTTAACCCTTTGATTCAATGTTCATGCTTAAATTGAATTTTAAGATCTGGCTGAAAATTCTGTTAGTATGTCATATCACTAGAATCAACATAAAATATACTATGTAAAGAAAACAAACAAACAACACATATTTAAAACATAAAGAAAAAAGGACACTCTATTTAATTAAAATGAAAGATAAAAGGGTTTGAACATAACGACAAAGAAAAAAAAAAAGATAGATCCCGAACTACAACCCTAAAATAATTCAAATAATAGAAAATAAAAAAAAAAACTACCAGACCTCTTCCTAATAGGGAGAGGGGTGACTTCTCAATTTTTCAGCCTGGCATCTGAGCCACTGGTTTGCATATAATTATGACTGGAGCTTTCGTCACTTTCAATGTTCTGCACTATAATTGATCTATCTTGAATCATCTTTTTAACTTCTTTTTTCAAATCCCGACAGTCTTTAGTAATGTGACCCTGAAGATTAAAATGATATGCACATTGTACATTAGGATCAAAACTTTTTAAATGCAGGTTATGAGTATACCCAAAGAGAAGAGTGATCATGACTCGCTGTATTAATCTCTGAAATAAACTGGCATACAATTTTCCAATTGGTGTGAAACTATCACTCGACTTTGGCCTCATTTCATTGTTTGTCTTAAATCGAACATTGGGCATAGAAGGGCTTTGGTAGGTTTGTGGAGTTGGAGGATGACTCTGAAGAGTTGGTGCGTGCCATTGTGAGTAGAAAGGGAGTTGAACATATAGTTGTGCACAATATACTAGATATAAAGGTGGGAAAATGAGGTATGATGGGTTTTAGGAGTGGTTATATGGAGCTTGGGTCTGATCTTGGGCTTGAGACTGAGGGTAACGATGATGTGATCTTCATCGACGTGCATGTTGTCCAGCTACACTAGCAGTCACATCTTTCTTATTCCTATCCCCTCCAGTTTCCCTTAATTGATTGCAATATTGTCTCAATTGTTTTATCAATTCCTCATGTCCATCTTGCTTCTCAAATTTCGATATCCCAAAGATTGGTGGAAGGTTAACACTAGAAGACATGCCCCAGAATTTGTATGTAATATCTTCTTTACCCACATGTCCTAGGAAACTTTTTGTAGTATTTTCTGGGCTCTTCATCTTTCCAATCATTTCTCGGACTTTTCTGGGACACTAGACTTTTTGTTAAGAAATTTTGGTGGTCCAGTTAACTTAAAAGTAGGCTTAGGAGTATAACAATGATCACCAAGAGTATTGAACATGGGTCTACTAGCAGATTGGGGCAGCACAAATGTTGGATTGATAGCCAAAGTGGAAGCCTTAGTAAAAGGTTGAGCAACAAAAGCACAGGCAGTATGTGGTACTATCAATGTAGCAGGCTTATTCCGAGAAGCTAGAGGAAGAGTGATAGAAGTATTGGGATGCTATTGGCTTGAAAGTAATTCTGAGTCATGTTGCAGTGCATCAACAACAATATGAAGCTTACTTTCCTATTTTGATGGAAAAGTTGAGGTATTTGTCGGATCAATAGCGAAAAATAGAGAGGGATGCAACCCACTGGCCCAAACTCGATACATTTCCATCATTTGTTATCTTAGTCTCGAATTCTCTTCCTTTAGACTCTCAGTTTCCTGCCTCTTTGTTTGATCCATAAGGTTACTCTCTATATTCATGTTAGACACAGCTAAACCTTCCTTAGATTTAGTGTGATGTGGAGGACCAGCTACAATGCCACAACCAACTGCCTTAAACTAACTGAACAACAGATATCGAATACATTAGAGTTCAACATTTTTTTCAAAGCCCTTTTTTTCTTTTTGAAAAGATCATCGAACCCAAGAAGGGTGCCTATATTTCTCACTCCCAAGAGAGGAGAATCAGGTGTGCGTAGTTCATAAAATTTGACCACAAAAAGGCCAATAAAGCACTCTTTCTTTTTCTTGAAACTTTAAAAAGAAGAAAAAAACAAGAAATTTCCAAAAGATTTGATGAGAATCTTTTTAATTTTTTCTTCTTTAACATCACTATACAAAATGAAACATATGATTACCAAAGAAGAATCTTTTTGGGGGTTTTCGATTTTGAATTTCATACAAAAATAAAATTTGAAATTATTAAAGGAAAATCTTTTTTTGTTATTTTCTTTTAAAGATGTATATGAAACACCTACTCTAAATGAAGAATGAAGAAAATTTTTTTTGGGCTTTTTGAAATAAGATCCCCGGACCCATAATAGGCTGCCTACGTATCTCACTTCCTGAGAGAGGAGAATTAGGGGGTGCGTAGTTCGTCCAGATTGGACAATTAAAGATTAAACAAACTAAACCTTGACTTAAGAGACACGACCAAAGACAAAAGATGAAAAACGTCAATAAAATCTTTTTTTGGGGGGGGGGGGGGGGGGTAATTTGTTTTAATTTGACACTTCACATAAAAATGACCCCAACAACTATGAAATTATTTTTTTTTTTTTGGTGTTTTCGTTATATGAAATAACAAAACTTCTACCATCTTTCTTGAATTTTCTAGACAAGATCTTTTTAAAAATTTCAAATTATGAATGCTTGCTAAAGAAGACAAAGAAGAATCTTTTTTGATGTTTTTGACTTTTTTCTTTTGAAAAATGAGTGAAAAAGGTAAAAAATCTTTTTGAATTTTTGAATTGTGAAAAACGAAAGTCATAAAGAACTCTAAAAAAACTATGAAACACTCAATTTTTACTCACCTTTTCTTTTTCTCTCTTTTTTTTCAACACTTTCTTGTCTACACACTTAACTTCTAACATATGCTTTCCCCAAATTGGTTTGTTAAATGACCATGTTACCCTGAGAGATGTAACATTTAGCATCTAGGGATGCTTTAAATGTGAGTCTCCTACAAAGGGCTATGCGGGTACCGTTAGGTCTTAATATGATGCAGATAAGAATGTCCTAAAGGCTGACCTGCGCTAGGGTTCACTAACAAGGCTGCTCAGGGGAGCGTATGGTCGTTAGTGGCTACGAGAGCTTTCCACCAACTCCATAACACCGACGGCCCCCTCCTAAAATAAGGGTGACTCAACTAGAGATTGTGTACAACATGTGTACTACGAACTTGTTACAGAAACAATGACTCGAGTTATGCAAATGACGCCAGATATAAAGCGGTAACATATAAAAAAATTGTACACACGTAGCAAGTAGGCATTTAAAAATGATAAAATAAATACAAACGATAACAAAAACAATGTTTATACACCCACAACGCCAAACTAAGCAGATATAACTCCAAAAATAAACTCAAATTCTGAAAATATCTCGAGCAGAGTCACCAACGTTGTCATACACATTTTTTACCAAAAAAATATTGATTTTAAGTTCGAATAGGGTTTTTATTATTAAAGTGACAAAAGATGAAATTTTTTTTCGAAAAAGAATTATTTACATTATTCAGACTCACCACTTGACATAAATCTGGTGTGCCAAGTCACGTTTGAAAAATCCTTTTTAAAATGATGTGACTATTTAAAACTTGTTTACGAACAGAGATTCGGGTTAAGAAATTCTTTTGACTGAGGGAAAGGTGTTAGGCACCCTTTGATCCCGTGGTTTGACCATGGTCGCTTGATAAAGTGTATCGGTGAATAAGACACTATGAATATATAAACCCACAAAAGATAAAAGGAACAAACAAAACACATCAAACAAAATTCAAAACAAAAATAATACTCTCCAGTCCAGTTATACAGACCAAAATAGTAAAATGTGAAAGATATAAATCATATTCTAAACTAGTTCTAGACTAAGATCCACTCGATGCCTCGTGCCTTCATCACGAACGTCTTTTAGGAACAAAATACTTTGGGGCATTACCTGGCAAATAAACACAAATACCTCAGGGCATTCCCTGGCCAAATGATATATTTGATCAAAAAAGCATAAATCAAGACCATTCAACGAACAATTTCATCATTTAAAAATCACAAGTCCTAATTTTGCCTACCCGAACTTACTCTTTGCCTATCCAGCTTGGCCTATCATGATCTTATCACTTTCAACATCATTGATGAATCAAAATTTATCCAAAATTACTTTTATCGAGACCAATTCCTTTCCGCATTCATTCTCAAAATAATTAATCAATGCTTTGACTACCGATACAAGTTTCCACATTCAAATTCCAACATTAACCAACATAAAACAAATATTCAAATATGTCAATCAACAAATCATTCACATTCACGTAAAAATTAAGATAGAGAAGATAGAATTGGACCTCAATGGCGCTTTCAAAATTGATATGTTACTCTGATTAAACCCGATAGAGTCCGCGTCCGAATATTTCGAGTAGAACTCAATCAACGAACTTCAACAAGAAAACATGAAATATGGCACGAACAGTCTACCCAAGAGTAATTAACACTCGAAACTCGAATCTTCATGAAAATCAAAAAAATACGTATGGACAAAGCTCCGTTGAGCTCAGACTGCGGCGAGAATTATCGCCGCAGATCGAATTCCGGTGAATCTTGGCATTTCTGACAGGATATACCCAGAAATCAAGTACAACAGAGGGATTTTGGGGATTTTAGGCTGGTCGACTAAATCGATATGAGGAAAACTGGCTCCGACGACAGCTCCGCTGATAAATCTCGACAGCGGCCAGATTTTTCACTGGTTTACTATTCCAATTGAAAATCACCGGTTTTCAGTCATTTTTTTGCCTTTTTCTCACTGTTTTGACCCTCTTGAGCTCAGTATCTCTCGATCTTCTTTATTTCTCAATTTTCTCTCTCAATTGGTCTCTTCTATTTTCTTGATTTAAGCTTTATCTACCCCATCCATGTGTGTACGTATTTCGGTAAGGGTGAGTGAATGTGAGTGTGAGCTTTTTTCGTTGAGATGTGTGTCTGTGTGTGGATTTGTGTATTTAGAGTGATGGTACGGTGGTGCTTCAGTTAATCTCTCCAATTTCATTATCTGGTGTGTGTAATTGGGCATTATTTTCTGTATTTATGAAAATGGAGTGCCCTCCTCCTTTATGGCATGATCTGGTGTGTATATGTGTAAAGCTGTTGATTAAAAAAATGGAAAAATGCTGATTGTTCTTTCTATGAATTGGAAAAAATGGAAGATTCTAAGTGGGCCCTCTCTGTTTGTCCTTTTATCAATTTGTTACAAAGATAGGAATAAAATGTGGGTGGTAGGGGCAGGGGGTTGAGGTAGGGGTAACGTAGGGGTGAGGTAGGGAGTAGGGTGGGGGTAGGTTGTTATTTGTTAGAGTAAGTTGTTAATTTGTTGAGAATTTGGTTATTTTTGTTCTTTTGTGAAAAGATTATTACATAGGGTAGGATATATGCCAAGACGAGGGTAAAAATGGATAACTTGGACTTCGGGAGGGACAAAATTAGATGTCACACCTGACACCTTTTCCAAACCTTTGGACTGTCCTTTTTTCAGTCCTTTCATTATCAAAATTGTAACCACAAAAATATCAAAAAAATAAATAAATAACCAAACAACAAACCCAGTATATTCCTATGTAGATGAGTCTGGGGAGGGTAAATGTACGCAGTCCCTACCACTTCCTCCAAAGTAGTGTAACGCCCCAAAATTGGATCCCGAGATGTCACACGGTGCTTAGAGTCACAAGTGGCCCCAAGATAACCCTTCTGGCATAACTCATAAGCAACTGAATAAAAAGTATAAATCTATACAAATTTTTGGAAAAAATAACTCTTTTCTTAATCTGATCGAATACAAAACTGAATTTACAAAATTACAATTCTACCTTTAAAACCAAAACTGAAATGGAATACATCAACTTCTACTAACTGTCTATGAAACCTCTACTAGTACTGACTGTAGGTAGCCAGGTCATGACTGCCGACTATCTCAACTCAGTACGACTTAATAAAGAAAATACAACACTATTATTTCTGCATAACTGACCCAAGCCCTTGAATCAAAAGGACTCATCACTTGTTGACTGAATACCACGAACTGACTGGATCTAAAGGTGCATACTATACCTTGTACCTACATTCCGAGAAAATGTAGCCCACATACGAATATGTGGGTCAGTACCATGGAAATGTACCGAGCATATGGGGGTGCAATGCATATATAAAATAATATCTTAAGATCATCTCAGTTTATAAAATTATGTATGCTGATATAAATGACTCACTTAACTCGAATTAAATTATCGAAATCATGGATGAATAATACATGTAAAGTAAAAAAAGTGAGTCATTACAATAAGTTCTCAATTCACTTCTTCCTTGGTTTCCAACATATAGAGTAATCAAGTTTCAAAATAATTCTCTTTAGAACTTAATATTTCAATCTTTTGGAAACAATAACTTTCTCAGAACCAATCCTTCAAAACATATACATTCATCTTAGATAGGAGGGTACACATACGCACACGTTGGGAGTTTCTCATAACCGACATAAACCATGTGAGCTGCATGGAGTTCAACGTCTTACCCACGTTGGGGAGAGCTGTCCTATCCTTGCCATCAGAGTAGGACCTTAATCATCAATCCAAAACTAGTGATCACTATATCAGCCTCAGGCTCACATCCTATGGGGGCACGTAGTTCTAGGGAAGTACCAAACCGCTATACCTCCTGCTCGGTGCTAAAGACTACTCTCGGACTTAGCTCAGATCTTTTAAAAGAATATCCACAACAAATAGTTTAACAATTCACAACGGGAGCCAATATGTTACCCTTTCATAATCATTCAAGAATAGTGGATTTCTTTTCTCTCTTGGTTTCAAAAGCAATTCTTCCTCGACCATCAAGGTCAAATCATTCTTCATCATCTCAAATCATTCAAATCTCAAGGTGTTTATAACACATACTTCACAAAATAATAATCTTAAATAGAGTTCAAAACCCATATATCAATATCACAACAAAATCTTTCAAAGTTTCATACTTTATGTCATAAGCATAAAAATAATCACTTAAAAATCAAAATTTCAGCTTCATAGGCAACCATATCAACATTCTCATGAAAACATCATAAGTCATAAATTCATATATTCGAATTCGTGGTAAAGCATATCAAATCATATATCTTTGTAAAGAAAATTAACTTTGTGCACAAGAATGAAAGAATGTTCTTGTTGAAAAACCCCACATACCTTGAAATTGAAGCTTTGGATGAACTCTTAACCTTGGGGCTCTATTCGTAAAAATAATAGGTGCTTCTTGTAGCCATCAGAATGGGGATTTAGAACCTCGAAGAATTATTGAAAACTCACGGTTGAGTCTTGAGATATTTGAATTTTTAGGTTGAAACCCTAATGAATTTTCTTGGTGATTTTAAGAGAAAGTAAACTTATTTTGGTGTTATGGGAGTTTAATCCCGTGTTATAGATATATATAAGGATATTTTTGGCACTTGAAAGTGAGGTATGTGACGCACAACCCATGGTAGACCTTAAGGTGTGCATCACACACCTTATGGCAGACATTTAAGTGTGCCTTACTGCCTCTCACAAAAATGGGCATAACTTTTTGCTCGGGTATTAGATTTTCGCAAAATTGGTATCGTTGGAAAGCTAGTTCAATTATCTACAATTTGATAGGTATTGGAATGAAAAATTACATGTATATTAAGAGGTATACACATTTGAAGTAGTCCCTTGTAGAATTAAATATCAAATGTTAGACAAATCAAATCATCTTAGCTCAACTTGGCTATAAATGATTTATATGAACATTGTTGACCTCAAGAGCACTTCATATACTAGGATAAATATCATGAAATCTATATTTACGTGGGAATCACTTGGATTAGAGATTACATGCATACGAATGATGGTTAGAATTCTAGTATGAAAATACGGGGTATTACAAGTAGAAAGGTTGTTTCCGATAGACCCTCGACTCAAGACAAAAGGATAGTAGACAAAATCATCAAAATCATGGAAAAAGATGAAAATAACAGAGATATGACACCCACAAAAAATACTGTACCCTACCAAACAGAAGACACCCTTCTCCCACCAACCCTAAGACTACCAGCCAAGCTACACCAACGCACTCCTAACTACTGACTATGACTCATACACACACACTATCCCTCTATCCTAATATTTTTCATCCATACCTTCCTGTCGAGGATCATGTCCTTAGTAAGCTGTAACTTCTCTATGTCACGTCTAATCACTTTTCTCCAGTATTTTATCAGCTTACCCCTACCCCGCTTGAAACCATCTAAGGCTAACCTTTCACACCTACGAATTGTGGCATCAGTGCCCCTCATCATCATATGTCCAAACTATCTCAACCTCACTTCCCGCATCTTTTCCTCCACCAATGCCACTCCCATCTTCTCTCTAATAGCCTTATTCCTAACCCTATTACCCCTTGTAAATCTACATAACCAATGCAACATCCTCATTTCCACCACCTTCAACTTTTGGATCAGAAAATTCATAACTGGCTAACACTTCGCTCCATACAACATAGCCGACCGGACTACAATTCTATAGAATTTTCCTTTAAGCTTGGGAAACACCTTCTTATAACATAAAACTCCTGAGGAGAGCCTCTATTTCATCCATCCTACCCCAATATGGTGAGAGACATCCTTATCAATCTCTCTATTTCCCTGAATCATAGACACAAGATACTTAAAACTATCTGTCTTATCTATTTTTAAATCGAAGTGTTGGAAAACATTGATTTCGACTTCTAAAACTATTTCAAAAATTTGATGAAAAATTTGAAACAAATAGAGTCACCACTTAACTTATTTGAAAAGAAATTAACAAAACCTTTAAGGAAAATCCTAAGTCTTAAACTAGAAAAGACTTAGGCTTTTAAGAAAATCCCGGGTAAGAGGTTTTTATTAACATCTTAGGAAGGTTTTTAAGGCACGTAAAATGTCTGCTAACTTGCGGTTATCTGGGCTATTTAAAAACCACCTTTGACTAACTTTGAAAAAGAGAAGTTGGTTTTTGAAAAGAAAGCGATTTTAGGAAAAGGTCTTGTATAAAATAAATTTTGGTGACTTAGTAGGGAATTTAACTAAGTCTAAGCAAATTAATAACAACTAGCACATAAAAAGGGAGGTGGGAAACTGGAAGACTTACGCCATTAGGCCCAAATCAGTAAACTTGTCCTAAGCTAATTTGGGTTTTCAGCCCATCATCACCTGTCTTAATCTAAATATTGGTAATTGGGCCCGTAACCTGTCCTAAACTATATATTTTGAGCAATTTTGGCCCAAAATCTGATTTGCCTATATTACTTTATAGCTTTGGCTTCGAGGCCCCAAATAAATAAATAAATAAATGACTAAATAACTAAATAAAAATAAGAAAATAATAAAAATTGAGACTTTTCAAGTCTCTTAGTTTCATGACCCAAACCGAGGCCCTAGGCGCGATGGGCATCTCGAATCTCAAAGGCCCGAGAGACCCCTTAGCATACTATCATAAGCATAATCCATGCATAAACCAAAGTGCGGAAGATATAATAATACTTAATGGAGATTCATTTTAATATAAACTGTGTAAAAAAATTATTGACAATACAATACTCAACTCTCGTCTACGAAGCCTCTAATAAAAACTATCTTGACTAGACAAAGACCCCGGCTGGACCACATACTTAAAAACTCAACATATAAGTAAGTGCCTTCCAAAAAATGGATAGCTCACCAATTTTTGTCATATCCCAAGTGTTATACTGATGTGATGGACTATGGGACTATACCGCAAAACCTGAAATATAGGGGGTCAATACACGAAGGTACTGGTACATAAAACAATCCAAAATGCATAATTCTTATACAACGTAAGGGAGGGCATTTCATAAATCAATTTAGCATAAGGTAAATGAAAACACATGGGAATTATTTGATGAGCTTCAAAACATTTTCTTGCAATCATGACTCATTCTTTAATTTACTTTTGAGATATATGGCACACCCTACAATCTGTAGTTCCACGGGTTATATAGAATCTACCCTTGACTCGGCGGCCAAGCCCCCAATCCAAGTTTGCTGCCAGGATTAGAGTACGTAATAAACACTAAGTATGTCTCCTTGCATGACACACCGTGTCACAATAAAAGGATATGCCTCCTTGCATGACATATCTTTTTAGAAGAAAAGGATATGCCTCTTTGCATGACACGCCTCTTTATCAAAAGGAAACCCGTGTAAAAAAATCACAGTTTCAAGCAATGAGTTATCTGAACTCATGCCTTCTTCTGGTAGCCACCTAACTCTCTTTAATCCCCATTTTAGTCTCTTAGAAAAACATGCTTTCTTCTTATAAACTGCTTCATTTTTATTCTTCTTACGGAACATCGTAACAAGGTATCATCATACCTAGACTTGCAAGTACTTTGTATCATATCAATTCCACATCCCTTCTCATTCAAACATGTAAATGACCATGAAAAGGTTTATCAAAATCACATGAGAGTTCTTATTATCAAAATCATATGAAACTTATTCAAACACACTCTCTTTACAAATCTTTAACATATGCTGGTCATTCTATTTATTCAACACATGCATAGTGGTGAAAGAGACATTTAAAATTCAAGAATCTATCATCATTGATAAACCAACCCTCGACAATGGTTAGACATAAATCTTATGATAAAAAAGAAGGCTCTTAATTCATGTTCTCGAAAACAATTCACAATTCATATCATGAAAAGTCCACAAATTTCATCATGGGGAATGGAATTTCACAAGTTACATTCGTAAATCATCTTTTGAATTTAAATCACAAATGCACAAGATTATAAATCATCTTTATGGAAAACCCCCACAACAATTACATAATTTCATCGAATTGGTTTCACAATGCATGCTCTTAAAACAATTTACCGAAACTCATAACATATGCGTGTATATATATCTTTAAAGCTTGTAGAAATCATAAAAACCTATGCCCATGAAGTTTAGGATATCCCCACGTACCTTAATGATGAAGAAATCATGAAGAAATTAATCCTTTAAGCTGGAATGTTCAAACCCTAAGTTATTTTCTCTTCTTGTTCTTAAGGAAGATGAACTAAGGATTTGACAGAGTAAATAGTATTTGGGGACCTTAATTCTATCTATAGTTGTTTAGGAATAGTTATGTAATGTGAAAATACTTTGTTTCCCATAAAATAACACAAAAATAGAGTCCTTACACCGCAAAGCATTGCCTATGTGGCACCTAACTCATGGACTAGCCACAAGGTGGGCGACGCCTTGCCCATGGCATAGCCACAATATAGGTGCAGCCTTGCTCATCACCTAGCTCAAAAGTAGGTAGCGCCTAGGCTATCGCCTGGCCTTTCTAGTGGCGGTAGGCATGGCAATGCGACCCATAGTTATCGCATAGGTCCTATTTTGCGATGTCTACTTAGTTTTGAGGTCATAAAACACCTCCAACTCCTACAATAACATGTACACATGATTTACCATCTATAAGGGGGTCCTAAAGGTCATTTTACACGTACCAAAAGAGTGTTACAACATTGGGGTGTTATATTATCTCTCCCTTGGTATCATTCATCGCCGAATAATGGGTAGGGACTTGTTGAAGCTCTAAAAATATGGAATAAGGAACATAACCTCACATTGAACATTGTTCCCAACAAAATATGCAAAGGCATCAAAAGATTCATGATAACCCCTAGTGAAAAGTGTAAGCACGAAGCATGAGATAATAAGAATTGACATAGAGATGACCATGTACATGAGTTCTAGGGATCATAATTATCACACAATAAGGCATGGGTTTATTTTTTGATCATAGCCATGATTTAAATCGGTACTAATCATGAAATAAGATTTTGCGAAAGATAAGAAATAGAAGCATTATCTACCTTACAAGATACAAAGAGTAGACCAAAAACTTAGAGGCACTACTCAACTATGCCCCAAACAATAAATTGCATACTTCATCATGTCCAACTTACAATTCCCCCATAACACTTCTAACCACAAGAGTTTGAATCCCGCCGCATAATACTTCTATTTGGAAGCCTAACTCAAAGAAAAGAAGTGCTAGCTTAAGCTATGGGACCCCATACACTACATCCATTTAAGAACATTACTTCTCCTTGTCACTACCATCAAACACACTCGAGTTTTAAATCAAGAAGTATCAACCACATAACACATTGGTTTGTGTTTTCATCAAACATCACTTTAGGCCTATCATTAATACACGCATTTCATGGATCTCCTCACTAAGAGTAGAAAATTTAATTATTCTCACAAAGATTCTCACCACATATCTCCTCCCTAACTATTTAACTTAACAAAGTTCATCTTCTTCATTTCCTCTTCTCCTATAACCTTAGCTTGAGAATCACATCAAAATTTTCACATTAAAAATCATCTACTCTCCTACCTAAGACATTACTATACTTCTACAACAACCATCATACTAACATACGAAGGGTCATTGAGGGAACATGACATGACTTACATAGAGAACTCAAACCTTAGACATACGCAGGGCTTGAATACATAAGACATTGGTAGAATGACCTCTTAAATTAAAGCAGAAGGAGCTTGCTTGAATAAAAATTGATTTATCACAGTTCTTACTGGAAACATGAAACCACTAGAAAATTTGGGAACTACGTTAACTCATCATCTCCCACTTAGATCAAAGTCACTATCCTAGACTTGAGGACATATCTTTGTATTAAAGCTGCAAACACATCACTCAAAAAAATGGGGTATCACCATACACATAAACGCTAAACTCCCTCTTTTTAACTATACTCTAAAGGCATTGCGTTCTAAGAATGCTACTCTTAATTTTTTCTATCCTCTATAGCCAATAACCTACAACTCACAATATCATGAGCATACATATCCTCACTCTTTATCACATAAAAATCCACTCTCTACTTCATAACATTCTAACATTAGACCGCTAATCACATAACTTACAACATAATAAAATTTGTAAAACTATACCAAAGGTACATATTTACAGCCTATATTTCCTCAATTCAACTCTAACGAACATCGTACAACCATTCCCCAAACTTATCCGTACTACAAATTTTAAGAATACAAACTATGTATACAAAACACTTATACACATAAAACTTTATCTAACAGCATGCTACCAGGGGGAGAAACTTATTCTTATATACTTATTATAACTACCCAAACCAACGCTCTGGCCATGACGAGCATCCTGAACCATGAAGGCCCGAGAGCCCTTCTCTGATTGGCAATCATATACACAATTATATACAGTAAAAAGATGCAAAAAAACATTAAAAAAATGGAAACATGGTCATGTTTTTGATTCAAATGAACAATACAAATATATGCTCAACAAAAAACTCAATCCATCTAATAAAAGTCAGCCAAATCTCTACTAAAACCTAAAAAAACATCTGTCTAAAACTGGAACAAGGCCCCCGATCAGACCATGAACTAAAACCAAATGAGATTAACATAAGTGAACAAGACACTTTTTGAAGTAATGAAGTCTTACCAACTCTAAATATCTGACAATAATCTACTATTTAGCGGGACCGCTAGACTGAGCCTCGAAGCTGAAGTATAAGGGGTCAATACAGATGTACTGGTGCACAAAACAATCCAAAATAACATACTTTTATACAACATAAGTGAGAGAAATTCATAATTTATTTTACATACAATATACAAAACCACACGAGCATACTTAAAAGACTTGAAATAATTCTTTGAAATCATGACTCACTATTTTTCTTAATTCTGAGCGAGATGGTACACCTTACAAGTCTAGTGCCCACGGGCTATATGGGTATTCCATTAGCTCATCTACCAAGCCCCCACATCCAAGTTTGATGCAAGGATAGGGGTCCTACATACTAATCTAGATAACAATGTCTCAAGGACAAGTATACATTGGCCTTAGCCAATCATATCACTCAAATCTGAAAAACTCGTTCCATCGATAAGCCCTTAAACTCAAAAACCTTCTTCGGGTAACCATATAACTCTCTTTAAGCCTATTTTTAATATATTAAAACATGTATCTTTCTGTAAAGTTGGTCTAATAGCTGAAAATATTATTTAATCTAGTCTGGTCTAAGTTTATTTTGGCAATTGTCTGATTTGGTATCGTCATACCTAGACTTGCAAGTCATATAAGCCATACAACATCAAGTTACAGTCTTTTAATTTAAAATATATTATTGAACCACCAAATCATTTAAAAAATAGAAGAGAATTTGTGTTTCAAAATATAATATTACTCATGCAAAGCTTCTCTTAATTCAAATCCTTAACATGTGGTGGTCAATTACTTTGTATAACCCATGAAATTCATTCAACCATCATATTTAACATTTATAAACAAGAAATCACCCTCTCTTAAAATTATAACCAATATTAAGATTTTAAACACTAGAAAATATTTGTCTCATGCTTCTCAATATGCAATTGATCAACTCATAACATATAAAATCAAGAGATGTCATAATAAGAGAGGGAATTTAATTATTCATTCTCATAATTCGAATTTCAAAACTAAAAATGAATATACATACTCACACAAGCATAGTTTAAGTTTAAGGGGAGGCCTCAAGACCAAAACCATGTGTATATTGAATAGGGGTTTATGATTTGATTATTAGAAAAAATTATTCAAACTCTTGTTATAAATATTGTAGTTTCTTTCAAAAGCTTAGTAAAATAATAAATTATTCCCAAGGAGTTTTAGGACAGACCCACGTACCTTAGTTGCAAAGAAATTACGAAGAAATTTGACTCTTTAAGCTTGAATGTCCAAACCCTATGTTGCTTTTATCTTCTTATGTTTAAGGAAAATAACTAGGGATTTTGAGATTGTTTAAATGTATTTAGGGACTTTGTAAATATGTTTAGAAATGGTCATAGAATGCAAAAAGACTTTGTTGCCCTTGTATTAACTCAAAAATAGAGTTCCTACACCACAAAAACATAGGGTAGTAGGTGCCTAACCCATGGAAAAACTTAAGGTTTGCGTTACCTACCCTATGGAAAACCTTAAGGTTTGCGGCGCCTAACCAATGGAAATCCTTAACGTTTGCAGCACCTAAGCTATGGAAAACCTTTTCCAGTGAAGGTAGGCTATGGTAAGATGATGGCTAGCCATCACCTAAGCTCTATTTTAGGATGCCAACTTAGTTTTGAGGTCCTTAAACACTCACAACACCTCCCACAATGTAATTAAATGATCTATCATCACTGATGGGGTCCTAAAGATCATTTTAAAAGCATCAAAAGAGTATTTTGACTATGGGGTGTAACATTATCCCCCATTGTAATCATTCATCACCGAATAATAACTCGAAACATAGTTAGCACAATTTTAAATTTTAAATGGAAAGAAAAAAGTAGGATAGGATTTGTGCCTTCTATACTATCACCCACAATTTCAAAGAGAGTCATATATTTAGAACACATGTCATTCTCTGAATCCTAAGTAGCTTCCTCCATTTTATGATTCTTCCACAAAACCTTAACCAAAGTTATCTCCTTACTTCTCAACTTTTGGACTTGATGATGTAAAATAGCAAAAGTTTTTGCGTTATATGATAAAGAGTCTCTTACATTCACCTCTTCCATAGGATAAACATAAAAATGATCCCAATATATTTCTTTAACATTGATACATGAAAAACAGGATGGACTGAAGCTAAACTCAATGGAAAATCCAACTCATAAGTAACCCAACCAATTGTATCACCTCGAGTCTGTACCCCAGACACTACATAGTGCTCATAATCCTGAGGGATCACAAGATAACCCATGACTGGTACCTGCTGCTATAACTGAATAAGAATACTGTAATTATGCAGAAAATAGGTGGAAACTTTCCATAAGGTTCAATAATAAAATAAATACTGAATATCAATACTGAAACTAAACATCTGTATGTAAATACTCTAGTCTGAAAAGCCTCTACTGTCTGAACATGGAGTTGATGGGATAAGTTCCCAACTAACTTTGACTACCAAAATAAACTAAAATACTAAAATTATAATCATTTCCTCAAACTATGAGTACCCACCACTAACTCTAAATGCTGAAAATTTGACCTGCTAAGTATAATCGGGAGCTCGTACATCTGAACCAATGATATAAAACATCATTGCACAAAAACAAAGTATGCATCAGTACTTTGAATGTACTGGTATGCTAAGTGAGGTCGGATTAAATGTATGCTTTCATATACATGAACAACACTGACTGAATGACATGAATATAACTGAATGAGAGTACATGCATAAATACATAAACTATAACTGAGATTGTGATAACACTGGATACTAAGTCTGAATACTAATTAACTGATATATAAGTTTACTGATAATGTATTACTGATAACTGAATGACTGTATCTAACAGTCTTAGTTCTGTGGAACTATGTTGAGTTTCGTACTAGGCTGTATGAATGTGTATGACAGTCATGAAATTTATATAACCAAACTGAGTTCTATATGGAGATTGAATTTGAAACTGAGACTGTGTGATGTAATCATCTAACCGACATTCCTTTTTCTAAATAGAATTTTAGTTAAACCTGTAACCCCAGTTTGAAGGGTATCTATACTGTGCCACGAGTAAAGACAAACTATGAGCTAACCCTTTCTAACAGAAAGCTCTTTCATCAACCCTCACTGGTAGGAAAAACTCTTACGATGTGTATCAACCCTCATATTATCTGGTAGAAAGATATCTCAACCTAAGCTGGCTATATAGTTCTATAATGCAGGGATTGCTACTAAGGGTCAAACCCTCTGCTGGCAGGAATGCCCCCATCCCTAGGTTTGCTCGATGCTGAATCTTACTCCCAATTGAATAGACACTAAATTGATTCCTAGACTGTACAAGGCTTGACTGAACTATTATTGATTTTACTATTTGATAAAACTTAATTAAGTTCATTGGGTTTCGTGGACTGACAGAAAACTACTAAGTTCTGTTAACTAACTGAGTATTGCTAAGGTCTAGACTGAATACTGTGACTGACATGAATACTACTGAGATTTCTTGAGTTCTATAACTGACTGAATCCTACTAATTGTGAAATTACTGAGCCTGTTCTATAACTATTGTAGCTCTAGATAAACAACTAAGTTTTCGTGTATTGAATACCCCAGGACTCGATAACATGAAAAGTAAATCATAGAATAAGCCTTAAAAGCATAATCATGTGCACTTGTTCGTAATTCATACATGGAGATATTTTATCAAACACTTGCATGATGTAACTTGCACATAAACTAGCATAACATGATTTCTTTCCCTTATTAGTTCACATGAGCAATTCATCAATCACTTGGTGAACATAATATATACACATAACATTAAGCAACAAGTAGACACCATAATTCAATTCCCAATTGACAAATTCAAGGGTTTAACATTGATTCATAAGATACTATGCATATATCAATTAACCCCACATGAAACTCATCAAAAAAAATGAATTAGAAACCCAATTAACCATTATAATCTTGAATATAATTAAACACAACACAGAATTCATTAAATCAATCTACTTGAAGTTTAAAAATTGTTTTTTGGACTCCAAGGGTGGAAGGAACCCTTGGATGAATACTTTACATACCTTGATTACTAATTTCAAGTTAAGACTTGATTCCTTGAACTTGGTGAGTCTAGGGCTTTTTCTTGAGAGTGTTTATTAATAAAGAATGAGATCTTACCCTATAGGATGATTAATTTCGTGTTAAGGCTGAATAAGGGTTGGGAAAATAACCCATTTTCCCCCACAACCTGTATAAAAATAAGGCTGAACAGGGCCGACCTCGCGTTGCGACCCCTGATAGGGTCAAGTACCCATTGCGACATGAAACCTACTAGGGTTAAGAAGCCATCGCGGTGTGACCCTTAGCTGGGATAACTGGCCCTCGTGATGCGAGGCTATCGCGACCCCTCACTATTTTGGGTAAACCAAACTCGCCTTACGCTAGTCCAAAATGTATGAAACTCAGCAAAAATGACCTATAAGTGACCCTGATCTTGAAACAAATTTGAAAATTAACAAACTAAGGTATAAAAGGTCGGAAATAAAATCCTCCAATTTTGAAGGCTAAATGATTCAATGTCTTGATACTTAGCTAAAATTTTCTAAGTCTGGAACTCCTTAACAAGCTTTAAAGGACTGAGTTAAGCTTAGAATTTTGCAGGGTCTTACACTAATCCTCTTCATAATCTAATAAGGACCTATGTAATGAGGACTACGTTTTCCTTTCTTTCTAAACTGCATGACTTAATTCATTGAGGAGACATTTAGAAATACCCAATCACTAACCTCAAACTCTAACTCCTTCTTTTTAATACCTACATAGGAATTTTAATTATTCTGAGCCGTGTTAAGTCCCTCTCTAATGACCTTCACTTTCTCCATCACTTGATGAACAAGATCAGGCCCAAACAACCAGGTTTTACCTACTTCATACAACACAATTGGAGACCTATATCTCCTTCTATAAATAGCATCAAAAGAAGCTATTTGTATGCTGGAGTGATAGCTATTATCGTAGGAGAACTCTATCAACAACAAGTGATCTACCTAACTACCTTTGAAATCAATCACGCAAACCCTCAACATATCTTCTAAAGTCTAAATGGTGTATTCTGCCTACCCATCCATTTAAGGGTGAAAGGCAATACTAAGGTTTACTTGGGTCCCTAGACCCTTATTAAAAGATTGCCAAACTAAGAAGAGAATTACGTACTTCAATTGGATATAATAGACATAGGATCCCCAAAAAAATGGACTATCTCTCTAATGTAGAGCTTAGCATAGTCATCCCTTGAATAGTTGGTCTGTACTAGAAGAAAATGACCAGACATGGTCATCCTATCTACAATCACCCAAATGGAGTAATATTGGTTTTGGGACTTCGGAAGCCCTGTAATAAAGTCTATGTTGATCATCTTCCGCATCCATATAGGCAAAACTATCTCTTGGGAAGTACTACCTGGTCTCAAATGCCCTACCTTGGCTTGTTGAAAATTCAAAAACTTAGACACAAAGTTAGACATATCACGTTTCATATTAATCCACCAGTAAATTATCTTAAGATTATGATACATTTTCTTAGAGCCTAGGTGAACAACATACCTTGAAATGTGAGCTTTATCAAGAATCCTCCCTTACAACCCATCAATTTTTGGTACACATAGCATACCTTGGTACCTCAAAAACCCATTGCCTCTAATTTCAAATTCCATCACCTTCTGTTAGCCAACATCTTTCTTAATCTTTATCAAAATGGGTTCCTCGTCTTGTTTCTCATTAAATTCTACACACAGGGAGGATTTATCTATCTCATGGACAATTACTCCTTCATTTTCAGAATCTAGAAGTCGAACTCTTAGATTTGCAAATCGGTGAATATCCTTGACCATCTCCCTTTTTCCTTCCTCCATATGAGAATAATTTCCCATCGACAATCTACTAAGGGCGCCATCCACCACATTGTCCCTGCCCGTATGATAGTGCAGACTCATGTCATAATCTTTTAATAGTTTCAATGATCACCTATTCTTGAGATTCAATTCTTTTAGTGTGAAAACATACTATAAAATTTTATGGTTAGTTAATATGTAATACCCTGTATTTCCCTAGCTTAATTTAGCTCTAAGTACTTGAGTATTCCTATATAAATTTTTCTAAATACTCACTATTTTTCAGTTTAGAGCTTACCAATGCGTAGAAAATTTTGTTAGATTTCCAACGATATAAAGTTTGCCCAAATCCGATACACGGGCGAAGAGTTAGAGCCATTTTTGTAACATAGTGTACCACTTGGTACTTACCGCATTGCGGAGGCCAGCGAAATAAAAATCATCAAATTCAAGTGTTGCTCCATGATATTGGCACGTCGCACCATAGACCCAGTTCAAAATTGCCAATTTCCAGTCAGGCAACGCGATTCCACCTCATCGCCCCAAGGACCAAATTCCCATCCAGTGTTGCAATGCGATTCCACCGTGTCGCGTCACCATTCACATTTGTAGTTTTCCATTTTCTTGTTGCCCAATGTGATTGTACGGTATTGCACCTATGGTATTGCGCCAAGTGCCAAAATCGAGAATTTTCTGTTACTTTTGAGTTTTAATTTTTAGGGTCTTTTAGGTCCTTTTTCCTCATCGAGTAAGCCTAAAACACGAAACTTAACCCTAAAATAGCACTAATTGCTCATTAATTCATTATTCTCTCAAAACCAATAACGATTATCTCCCAAATAGAAAACCCTAGCTTCAAGAATCAAGGTCAAACTCAAGAATTTCACCAAGAACCTTCAAGAATTAACATTCCAAGGTATGTTAGGTGTTCATCTATGGTACCTTTCACCCACAAAGCCCAAGAATCCCTTTATAAAAAAACTACAAGTTTAGGGAATTGTGAATTCCCATGTTTAAAATTGATTGTATGCATGTCTATGATGTTAATTGGATTTTCAATCCATGGTTATTATAAGATTCATGAAATTAGAATAATACTTATGGGGAATTATATGAATTGCATGCTTAACCTTTGAATTTGAAATTGAAATTGTATTCATAATTACATATGTTGACCATTATCATGTGAAATAATCCATGCTCTCCAAGTGTTTGCTAAACTGCCTATGTGAAGTAAATAGTGAAATTACAACATGTCATTATGTGGTCCGAATCATGTACAAGCTTATGCCCTACAAGTATTTGATAAAATGTCTCTATGAATGAATTCAGGACAAGTATACATTCTTATGTCTTTTAAGATTTTGCTATGCTTTATTTTTTATGCTATCGAGTCCTGGGGCATTTAATACCCGACACTATATCTCTTTATCTAGAGCCAGTGTCAGTTACAGAATAATATCAGTCATGTCACAAATAGTAGAACTCAGTCAGTTATAGAACTTCATAGAACTCAGTCAGTTATAGAACTCATGAAAACTCAATAAACTCAATCCGGTTCAGTTCAGTATAACAATTAAGTGTCTATCTAGTTAGGAGTAGGATTTAGCACTGAGTGAACCCAAGGATGGGGTCTCACCTGCCAGTAGAGGTTGTGATACTCACAAGCAGTCCTTGTATTATAGAACTCCATAGCTAGCATAGGTTGAGGCATCAAACCTACCAATTGATGGATCAAACCTGCCAATTAAGGGTTAATGAGCTGTTTTATGCTAGTTGATCATTCCACCATCATTAGAGTATCTTCTAGATAAGGGTATCTCTTCAGTTGTATTTACCTATGGCACGGTACTGACACCCTTCCAATTAGGGTTACAAATTGGACGTCAACTCAGTTATCTTATTTGGGGCATATCGGTTAGATGATTGCCTCCCATAGTTTTAGTCTTAAGTATAAAACTCTATTCAGTTCTATAGAATTAGGACTGTCAGACATAGTCAATCAATATTAGTAACTCAATTATCAGTAATCTCAAATTATCAGTTACTACATATTTGTAACGCCCCAAATCTGGTACCCAAAATGCTACACGGTGCCCATGACCCTGAAGGACCTCAGGGTAACCCATGACTTCTATTTGTACCTGTAAACTGCATAATATATTTATATAAATGTGGAAATAAAGGTTGAAAGGCCATAAAGTTCAAATCTGATAAAAACATAACATCTTGGCAGGGTATGAAATACCCAAAATAATTGAAATAAACTGTTTGAAATATGATAGTATGAAAAGCCTCTAACTTTCTGAAGAAAGAGTTGATGGGACATGTCCCTAGCTAACTCAAACTACTAAAATAAACTAAGTACTAAAATAATGAAATAACTCATCATATCATCCTCAAAGGATAAGGACTTACTGCTGACTGACTATTGATGTCTAGATTCTACAGATGCTCTAGAACTCGTGCTTCAGATCTTATGGTATAAAACACCATAGGGTGAATACGTCAGTACAATTGAATGTACTGGTATGCATGTGAGATAGGACGAATGCAAAGGGTTAACATGTATGAACTATACTAACTGAATCGATAACATGAATGTGAGAATACATGTATGAATACATAATAACTGTAACTAAGTTTCTAGTAACATAATTACTGAGTCTGAGTATAGATAACTGCATAACTAAAATAACTGATATTGAGTGACTATATCTGATAGTCTAGGTTCTAATGGAACTAGCGGAGTCCTATATTATTCTGAGTTGACTGTATCTAATAGTTTTGAATTCTAAAGAACTATCTAAGATCTTTTACTGATACTGAATGACTGTATCTAATAGTCTTGATTCTATAACTGAAACTGTGGGAAGTAGTATCTAACCGACATGCCCTAAAATACACCATAATAGCTGAGCTAGGGTCCAATCTATTCCTTAATTGGAAGGGTGCCAATACCACACCACTGGTAAGGACAAGCTGTGAGTGACCCTCATAAAACAGGTAAATCTAATGAGAACGGTGGGAACCCTCATATAACAGGTTAAGCTACCTCATCTATACTTATATAACAGGCTGTGATGTCTCAACCTTTGTTTGCTACGTAGTTCTGGAATGCAAGGACTGCTTCTAAGAATCACACCCTCATATAACAGGTGTTTTCCCATCATTGGGTTCACTAGGTTCTATTCCTACTCCTATTTGAATAGACACTGAACATGATTAACTGTATTGGACTAGACTGAATTCATAGAGTTCCATTGACTGACGAAATACTACTGGGATTACTGAATTACTAAGCTTTCCTGAGTCACATGACTGACTGAGTTCTATAGATCAAGACTTAACGGAGAATATCATGAAATCATGACACTGGCTCTAGGAAGACAACTATATTTTTATGGTACATAAATCAACACAATGCATACCTTATTTCATGATCCTACGAAGATTGATGGAGAAGCTTCTTGAATTTGAATCCCCCAATTGGAACCCTAGCTTGTTCTTGAGATGTTTGTGAGAAAAAAAGTATATTTTGCTTCAATAGGGGCTAAATCCCATGTTTGGGAGCTTATATATGGGTGGAAAAGGACCATTTTGCCCTTAAAAGAACCCAAAAATGGAGTGTTTACGTCACTTGGACCATAAGATATGCAGCGCACACCTCATTGCGTAATCTAGGTTGTATGGCGCACACCCTATCACATACATTAGGTTGTACGTCGCACACCTTATAGCATAAGTTAGATTGTGCATTGCACACCTTATGCTAGGCGACGCAGTCCACTTTGCAAAGCCATAACTTCTTGCTCGAGTGTCGGATTTTGGTAAAATTGATATTGTTGGAAAGCTAATTCGATTCTATACAATTTGGTGTGTCTAAATATAAAAAAATACCACATATACATCAAGTTATTCTCATTCAAGGATGACCCTTATGAAATCAAGCACTAAAACTTAAGGGATTCAAAGGCTCTTAGCTTGCCTTACTCTAAGTGACTCTTATGAACACGCTTAACACATCTGAGCCCTCTTCTCAATAGGATACTCATTGTAAGTCATATACATAAATATTAATCACAGGATAGTAGGTTTCAGACATATGAACAATGGTTCATTTTCTAGCTTAGAAATATATAAGGTATTACAATATATCCCCCTTGGCAACATTAGTCCTTAAATGAGACTGACTGAGAGGGGAGAAAAGATAAACTGACATGCATACTAAACATGAACAACTGAAACATGATTTTATGACTGACATGACTGATAACTGAATACATCATACTAAACATGCATACCTGATGCTTCTGTAACTGATTCATGAATGCATGACTAGTGTTCTAGTGAACTAATGTTCTCACAATGAGAATGCATGTCTGATGCAAAATTATATAACTGAAATGTTACATAAATAGATGACTGAATATGCAATGGTGTTTAACATCAAGTGTATAGTGGAGTTCTGAACATGAAGCTGAATAATCTTAAAAAGAGGTGAGGATACTTGGTTCGCACATCTTCTTTTGCTTCCTAAGTAGCTCCCTCAACGGACTGATTTTGCCAAAGAACTTTGACTAGAGGGACTTCTTTGTTCCTCAGTCTACGAGTCTAATAGTCTACAATTTTGACTAAAATATCTTCATAAGAGAGATTGTTCTAAATATCTATGCACTAAATAGGGACTACAACTGCTGGGTCACCTATACACTTCTTGAGCAAAGAGACATGGAAGACTAGATGAACTGAGGTTAGATCTGAAGGCAACTCGATCTCTTAAGCTACCCTGCTGAAACAACTGAGAATCTTAAAGGGACCGACATAACAGGGACTGAGCTTTCCCTTATTTCCAAATATGTTCACTCCCTTCATGGGAGAGATCTTTAGATAGATATAATCAGTAATCTCAAACTCGAGATCCTTTCTGCTCACATCTGCATAAGACTTCTGTTTGCTCTGAGCAGCCTGAAGTCATTCTCTAATCAACTTGACTTTCTTAAAGGCGTCAAATACCAAGTCAGGCCCTATAACTAAGGCCTCACTAACTTTTAACCAACCGATTGGAGATCTATATATCCTACCATAGAGATCTTTGAATGGAGCCATCTTAATACTAAAATGATAGCTGTTGTTGTATGTAACTTCAATCAAAGGCAAGTGATCATCCCAACAACCCTTGAAATCAATTGCACACGCTCGCAACATATCTTCTAGAGTCTGAATGGTTTTTTCTGCTTGACCATCTATCTGAGGATGAAAGGATGTAGATGAACTTGGGTACCAAGACCTTTTTGGAATGCTTTCCAAAAGTAAGAGGTGACTTGGGTACCTTTATCTGAGATAAGAGATAATGGAACACCATGCAATCTAACCAACTCTATGATGTAGAGTCTGGTGTAATCCTTGGCTAAATAAGAGGTATGAGTAGGAAAGAAATGAGCTGATTTGTTTATTTTGTCCACAATGACCCAGACTGAATCATGATGATGAAGAGTTCGAGGAAAACCTATCACAAAGTCCAGGTTCACTTTTTCCCACTTCCAAGTAGGAATAGTGAACTCCTGCATGGAATAACTAAGCTTCTGATGCTCTATCTTCATCTGCTGACATATAGAGCACTTAGCCACAAACTCTAAAACATCTCTTTTATCCCAATCCACCAATAGATATCCTACAAATCGCAGAATATCTTTGTTGCCCCAGGATAAATAGAGTAGTGAGCACCATGCACTTCTGCAAGAATTTGCTACCTTAAGTCATCTACACCTGGAGCACAGAGACAACCCTGATAATGCAAGACACCATCTCTCCCTTGGAAGAAAACCTCTATTTTTTTATCCTTGACTGACTCTTTTAACTTGACAAGGCTGGGATCTCTATCTTGCTTTTCTTTCACCTAGGAAACTAGAGATGATTCTGAACTACTCTGAACCCATATATCTCCCTCTTCTGTATCGACTAAGTGGACACCTAGTCTAGCAAGCTGATGGACTTCCTGAGCTAGTTTCTTCTTACTGTCCTCAAAATAAGTAACACTACCCATAGACAGTCTACTGAGAGCGTCGGCCACTACGTTCGCCTTGCTCGGATGATAAAGGACACTCATGTCATAATCTTTCAAGAGATCTAACCACCTTCTCTTATGAAGAATAAGATCTTTATAAGAAAATTCATACTGGAGACACTTATGATCTGTGAATAAATCTTTATGAACTCAGTATTGATAATGCCTCTAAATCTTCAAGGCAAACACTACGGCTGCTAACTCAAGATCATGAGTAGGATAATTCTTTTCTGGGGTTTAAGCTATCTGGAGGCGTAGTCTATGACCTTACCATGCTATATGAGGACACAACCCAAACCTACTATGGATGCATCACAATACACTACAAACCCATCTGAACTATCTGGAGGAGCTGAGACTGAAGATGAGGTGAGTTAAGTTTTCAACTCTTGAAAACTCTTCTCGTAAGGATCTGACCACTAAAACTTGACTTTTTTTTGAATCAATCTGGACATAGGCGATGGAATAGATAAAAATCCATCGATAAATAGTCTATAATGCCAACACTCTGATGGAGAGACTGGGTGAGGCCAATTTTTTATTGCTTCGGTCTTTTGAGGATCTACTCTAATGCCATCACCAGAAATAATATGACTAAGGAATGCTACTGAACTTAGCCAATACACGCACTTACTGAATTTGGCAAACAACTGATGATCTCTGAGAGTCTGAAGTATGATCCTAAGATGGTCTGCATAATCACGCTCACTGCGGAAATAGATCAGAATATCATCTATGAAGACTATGTCGAACATGTCCAAGTATAGTTTGAACACCCTATTCATCAAATCCATGAAAGGTACTAGGGCATTAGTAAGACCTAAGGACATGACTAGGAATTCAAGTGACCATACCGAGTACGTAAAGCTATTTTCAGAATGTCACATTCTCTGACTTTGAGTTAATGATAGTTGGATTTGAGATCTATCTTAGAGAAATAGTTGACACCTTGAAGTTGGTTGAACAAGTCATCAATTCTAGGAAGAGGATACCTATTATTGATCGTGACTTTATTGAGTTGACGATAATCAATACACATTCTAAGAGAACCATCTTTCTTGCACATGAATAAGACTGGTGTACCCCATGGGGAAATACTAGGCCTGATAAATCCTTTATCTAAGAGATACTTCAACTACACTTTCAATTTTCTGAACTCCACTGGTGCCCTTCTATGTGGTGGGATAGATATAGGCTAAGTATCTAGAAGAAGATCAATGCTGAAGTCTATTTCCCTTTCAGGAGGAATTCTTGGACAATCTTTAGAAAAGACAGCTAAATATTCATTCACAACTAGAACTGATTCAAGAATAGGAGTTTAGGAGCTGGATTCCTTGACATGAACAAGATGATAGACACATCCCTTAAATATCATTTTCTGTGCCCGAAGGTAGGAAACAAGCTGACCTCTAAAAGCTGAAGTACTACCCCTCCACTCTAGGATAGGTTCATTTGGAAACTAAAATTAGACGACTTTGATTCTGCAGTTGACTGTGGAATAGTAGGAATAAAGTCAATCCATGCTGAGAATGACATCAAAATCAGTTATCTTTAATTCGACTAAATCTGCTAGGGTGACTTTCTGAAATATCATAACCGGATAGTTCCTGTATACCCATTGGGCTATGATAGTTTTACCTACAGGAGTAGACACTGAAAATGGCTCTACTAAAATTTCAAGACTGGATCCAAAATCACTTGCTATATAAGGAATAACAAAAGACAAGGAAACACCTAGATCTAGCAAAATGTAAAAATGTACATAAAATGTAACATACCAATAACTACATCAGGAGAATTTTCCTGATCTTGTCAGGATTGGAGAGAATAAATTTGGTTTGGGCATTTCCCACTAGTAGCACTGGAGGTGGCACCTTATTGATTTGGGTGATCGAACTGAGCTGAGGAATGATTTTGCTGACCCTGAGGACCTAGATAAGGATAGTCTCTGACTCTATGGACTGGCTGGCCATATCCAGAAGAAATACCACTTCCAGTTTTGCAAATACCCTGATGGTGCTTACTATAAGTCTAGCAAAGAGGATAGG
This sequence comes from Capsicum annuum, assembly GCF_002878395.1. Taxonomy (NCBI): domain Eukaryota; kingdom Viridiplantae; phylum Streptophyta; class Magnoliopsida; order Solanales; family Solanaceae; genus Capsicum; species Capsicum annuum. The sequence continues at coordinate 21,960,239 of NC_061115.1, read as the reverse complement.
TCCGTGGACCGCTAACATTGCCCTGAGACTTATAGCTTGGAGCTCTATCTCTGTTGCCATATCTGAACTTAGGATATGGAGCACTAGTTGAGGAAGGATATGGAATTGACGACTTAGGAAGAAATTGAGGACGGTTTTCTCCATCTGATTTAGGATGAGCAAAGTTAAAACTACCTGTCCTTGCTCTCTTATTCTACTTCTACCTCATCTTAATCTTTTGCTCCTCTATCTGATAAGCATGATTCATAAGACTGACTAAAATTATGTCACAATGCAACATCGCAGATCTACACTCATTAACCACACTATCATTCACCCCCAAAACAAACTTGCTTATCTTGGCCCTATTGTTTGCAACCACATTAGGAACATATCTGGATAATTGAGTAAACTTAGGAGAATACTCTTTCATCATTATGTTTCCCTACTTGAGGTTGATAAATTCTAACACCTTAGCTTTTTTCATCTCTTTGGGAAAGAATCTATCAAATAATGCGGTGACAAACTCCTCCCACTCTATGAATCCTGCACCAACTGACCTCTCTGACTTCCACTGCTTGAACTAAGTGTGAGCAATATCCTATAACTGATATGCAGCTAGCTCAATATTCTCAATAGATGAGACACCCATAATGTCAGTAACCTTCTGAACCTGATCGATGAATTCCTAAGGATCCTTATTTGACTTAGACCCGAGAAAAGATGGAGGATTTATTTAGGTAAAGTCCCAAATCCTGGATGTAGCTGAATTGGACACTGGGTTGGATAGAACGATAGCTGGTCATTCATTCTGAGCAATAATTGACTGAGCAAGACTAGTGAATGAAACTCTGAACTCTGCTTGAGAGACATGTTCGCCCAAACGATCTCTGGGCTGAGGGGCTAACTGATTTCCAATTCTCTTCTTAGGAGGCATGTTCTATAAAAGGAAGAGGAAAGGATTATACTGAGTGATTAACTTGAGATTATGTTCACTGGCACGTTATGAATACTGAAAGAAGGGAAACTGTTCTGAAAACATCTTATAGCCTCTTGCACATAAATGTGGTTGCAACACACCCATGTACAATACTCTACTAGATGTGGCTTTTATACTTCCTAGGATACTATTGAACCTTAGGATCGGTTACTAAGTTTGTAACGCCTCGAATCTGGTACCAAATATGCTACATGATGCCCATGACCCCGAAGGACCATAAGCTAACCCATGACTAATACCTATACCTATACACTACATAATATATGTATATAAATGTGGAAATAAAGGATGAAAGGCCATAAGGTTCAAATCTGATAAAAACATATCATCTTGGCGGGGTATAAAATACCTAAAACAACTGAAATAAACTGTCTGAACCATGATAGTCTAAAAAGCCTCTAACTGTATGAATAAGAAGTTGATGGGACATGTCCCTAACTAACTCCAACTACTGAAATAAACTAAGTACTAAAATAATGAAATAACTGATCATATCGTCCTCGAAGTATAACGACTCATTGCTGACTAACCGATGATGTATGGAATCTACAAATACTCTAAAACTCGTGCTTCTTAACCTATGGTATAAAACACCATAGCACGAATGCAGCAGTACGATTTAATGTACTTGTATGCATGTGAGGTAGGTTGAATATAAAGGGTTCACATGCATGAACTATACTAACTGACTGGATAACACGAATGTGAGAATACATGTATGAATACATAATAATTGTAAATGAGTTCATGATAATATAATTACTGAGTCTGACCACTGATTACATATAACTGAAATAACTGATACTGACTGTATCTGACAGTCTAGGTTCTGATGGAACTTACTGAGTCCCGTATTATTCTGAGTAAACTGTATCTAACAATCCTAAATTTTGAAGAACTATCTGAGTTTTTTTACTAATCCTGAATGACTGTATCTCACAGTCCTAATTTTATAACTAAAACTGTGGGAAGTAGTATCTAACTAACATGCCCAAAAATGCACCATAATAACTGAGCTGGGTCCAATCTGTGCCCTAATTGGAAGGTTGTCAATATTGCATCACTAGTAAGGAAAAGCTATGAGTGACCCTCATATAATAGGTAACTCTAACCAGAATGGTGGGAACCCTTATATAATAGGTTAAGCCATATTATCTACCCTCATATAATAGGCTGTGATGTCTCAACCTACGCTGGCTATATAGTTCTTGAACAAAAAGATTTCTTCTAAGAATCACACCCTCATATAACAGGTGCGTTCCTATCCTTGGGTTCTTGATGCTAATTCCTAATACCATCTGAATATACTCTGAACATGATTAACTGAACTAGACTAGACTGAATTCATGGTGTTCTGTTGACTGACGAAATACTACTCGGATTATTGAATTACTGATCTTTACTGTGTCACATGACTAATTGAGTTCTAGGGATCATGGATTGACTAAGGATATCATGAAATCATGACACTAGCTCTTGGAACACAACTATATTTTTTGGGTACAAGTACCCCCAACACTCATTAGAAGGAAACTGACAAAGCATGACTTTCCTGAATACCTGACCAACATAATAATCCATAATACAATAAGTTGGGGATTTCATAAAGTACATGGTTATCAGAATCATGAATATCAACATACCAATATTTCATCAACTAGTCCCCTAAGGAATCCTTCAAACATTCATAATGCACAACAATACCATAAAAGTCATATTGATAATAAAGGTAAAGCATGCATTTATCATTTGGATCACAATTTAGATATAAGGCATAATTTATATATCTTTATGCATTTTTTAAAAAACCATAAGGAATAGGTGAAATCATTAAATTTTACAAATCATAAACGTCCAAGTTCATGGATTTCAATTTATATGCTAACGTAGTTTTATAATTTCACATAAAGATCCCAACTTGGGAATCAAACAACAACCATCACATAAACTTGAACAACCCACAACATAATAACATGATTCATAATTTAAATAGGGTTCTTGAGCTTTATGGATGAAAGGAATCGATAAATCAACACAAAGCATACCTTAGTTCGTGATCCTATGAAGATTGACAGAGAAACTTCTTGAATTTGAATCCCTCGATTGGAAACCTAGATTGTTCTTGAGAGGTTTATGAGAAAAATAAGTATATTTTGTTTCAATTGTGGCTAAATCCCATGTTTGGTAGCTTATATATGGGTGAAAAAGGACTATTTTACCCTTAAAATAACCCAAAAATGGAGTGTTTACGTCACTTAGGCCCTAAGATATGCTGCGCACACCCTATCATGTAATTTAGGTTGTGCGGCGCACACCTTATTACATACATTATGTTGTGCCTCGCACACATTATAGAATAAGTTACGTTGTGCATCACGCACCTTATGCTAGGCGACACACTCCACTTTTCAAAGCCATAACTTCTTGCTCGAGTGTTGGATTTTGGTGAAATTGGTAATGTTGGAAAGCTAATTCAATTCTCTACAATTTGGTAGGTATAAATCTGCAAAAATACCATATAAAGTTATGCTTATTCAAATATGACCCTTACGGAATCAAACACTAAAACTTGAGGGATTCAAAGGCTCTTAGCTTGCCTTACTCTAAGTGGCTCTTATGAACATGCTTAACACATCGTGAGCCCTCTTCTCACTAGGATACTCATTATAAGTCATGTACTCAAATATGAATCACTGGATAGGATGTTTCATAATGGTTAATTTTCTAGCTTAGAAATATATGGGGTATTACAGTATCAAAACTCAGTACATAGCTTTAGAAAAGCTTAGTTACAGTATACACGTATATAAACAGTATTGCATACTTAGTACTTATATCAGTTTCTGATATCTATGTACTCATGTTCAGTTACTCTATATCATTTCAGTCAGTTATTGTTTATGCATATGAACCCTTGCATTCAGCCTTACCTCATCTAGCATACCAGTACATTCCACATACTGACACATACTCTTTCTTTGCGCTATGATGTATCATATCATAGGTTTGGATGCTAAGGTTCCTGACCGCATATAGAAAAATTTAGTTTCAGCCACCAGTTTCAGATTTACTAGTGAGTCCTCATAAATCGAGGATATGTTTTTATTCAGTATTTCAGTAGTTGGAGTTAGTTGGGGGCTTGTCCCATCAACTCCACTTTTAGACAGTTCAGTTAGAGGATTTTCATACTAGACTAGTTCAGACAGTTTTTCAGATTCAAATGTTATAATTTAAAGTATTTTTGATTTATGAACTTCATGGCATTTCAGCCTATTTTCCACATTATTACAGTATTATTATTCAGTGCTTACAATAGATATCAGACCTGGATTAACTTATGGTCTTTTGAGGTCATAATAAACGTGTAGAGTCTGGGCTACAGAGTCAGGGTGTTACAAAATATATCAACATATGCCCCATAAAGATAGTGACGCCAAAATCTTTAGTGCAACTACCACAACCACTAACTTCAAATCGTGAGTGGGGTAATTCTTTTCGTGAACCTTTAACTGTCTAGTTGTATAGGCTACTACTTTGCCATTTTGGATAAGTACTCATCGACGTCCCACCGGGATGCATCATAGTACATGACAAAATCCTCTATACCCTCAGGAAGAGTCAAAACTAGTGTAGTAGTAAACTTTTCTTTTAATTTCTCAAAACTATTCTTATAAGATTCGAACCAAAAAATTTTTACCTTTTTCTGAGTCAATTTAGTAAGAGGAGAAAATATGGAGGAAAAACTCTCTACAAACCTTCTGTAATACCCTACCAAACCCACGAAACTCCGAATTTTGGTTAGAGTCATGGGTCTGGGCAATTTTCTCACTGCCTCAATCTTTTAGCGATTCACTTTAGTTCCTTTACTAGAAACAATATTCCCGAAGAAAGTAATAACACTAAGAAATAATTCACACTTAGAAAACTTGGCAAACAACTCATGATCTTTGAGGGTCTGAAGGATATTCCAGAGGTGATTGGCATGATCCTCCTTATTCTTAGAAAAAACAAAGATGTCATTAATAAATACTATGACGAACAGATCTAGAAATTGATGAAACACCCTATTCATTAGGTCCATAAAAGCTGCAGGGGCATTAGTCAACCCGAAGGACATAACTAATACATCATAGTGGCCATAGCAGGTACAAAAAATAGTTTTAGGAATATCAGCACCCCTAACCTTTAACTGATGGTACCCTAAATGGAGGTCTATCTTAGAGAAGCATTTGGAACCCTGAAGTTGGTAAAAAAGATCATCAATTCTAGGAAGAGGGTATTTCTTTTTAATTATAACCTTATTTATGTAACACCCCGTAAATTTTCTGAGTCATTAGAGCTTCTAAAGCTTGCAAAGAAAGGCCTAACACTTAGGAAATTCAGTAAAGTGTTTAAGACTTAGTCCCATTTTAAATCTTCAAACTTTGGGGATTTATTTGATGACCTTACTGACCTTCGTTTTTTTGATTTTCAAGTTGCGTTACGATGGAGCAAGTCAATAGTATATCTCGGGTGAGTTTTAGATTTTTTGGAATTCATTTAGGGCATGTTTGGTTTTCAAAACAGTAGCAGCATGCGATGCATGCTCTATTCCATAGGTCCTAGCATGCGATAGAGCATGCGACGCATGCTCCAGTATGGACGACTAGAGCATACGACGCATACTCCATCGCACGCTGTCAAAAATCTGCATGCCAAGTCCGTGTTTTAAAGGGCAATTTGGTCAAATTCCACCCCTATATAAGCTTATTTAACATGAGATTCATCATATTTTCACCCAAAATATAAGATTTTATCTTAATTTTCATCAAGAACAAGAATAAGGGTTTCTATTGAAGGTTAAAAATCAAGGAAATTCCTTCGTGAATCTTTCAAGAATCATATAGCAAGGTATGTTGGATGTTGATTTTTGGGTTCCATCTACCCAAGAAGTCCAAGAATCCCCTTTTAAATTCAAGATTTCATGTTTATGAGTTTTTTTATCATTTATGTGGTTTGAAGTTGATGTCCATGTTAATATTGAGTTTTATTTCATGTTTTGATCATAAAGGTGCAAGTTTTGACCTTAGTATGTGTTGGTTATGTGATGTTCATGATAAAGTCCCTTCAAGAAGCATGTTGAATTATGTAATTATGTTAATTTGATGTAGTGAATGTTGTATGGATAAAGGGTACCTCCCACATGTTTGATAAATTGCTAATGTGAAGAAAATAGTGTCATTGTAACATGAAGTATGTTATTCCCAAGCATATGTCAACTAGTGCATGCTAAGTGTTTGGTAAAAGTCCCAAATAAATGAATTATGATATGTTGCATGTATTCCTATTCATCTGAATTCCTTGTTGGATGAGTTATGAGACAATAGCATGCTTTCCTTTACAATTACATGTTTAAGATGCCTAAATGCTTGAAATGATGCTTCATTGGTTATGTTGCGAATGATAGTCTATTGTCATGGTTGTTACACAAGAGTTTTCATGTCTTATTTACTTATGCTATCGAGTCCTGGAGGTATTTAATACTCGAAAACTTAGTTGCTTGTCTAGAATTGAGTCTGTCTTAAGATAATCTCAGTCGTGCTATGATCAGTAGGAGTCAGATAGTTACAGAACGTAAAGAAATTCAGTAATCTCAGTACTAGTTCAATCCAGTCTCAGTATTTAGTCTAATCAAGCTTAGTACTCAGTTAAGATTTTAGTAAATCTTAGCGAGTTACAAAACTTAGTCACGTTCATACAGAAAGTAGAATCCATAAGCATTCCGTCAGACAACAGAATCAAGCAAACTCAGTCATATCAGTCAAGTAAGATAATTAGAAATAGATTTAGTTTAGTTTAGTTCAATATAAACATCAGTTTAGTTTCTTTCAGTTAAGAGTAGGAACTAGCACCGAGTGAGTGCAGGGATGATAGCTTCCCCTTTAGAGAGGCAGAGTCATTTTGAGCAATTCTTGAACTCCAGAACTGCATAGGTAGCACAGGACCAGGAGTCACCCATTAGATTAAGGCTTCACTATCATATTGCCTTAGGCTTGACTTCCTATTCAGGGTCCCCTGTTTGAGAGGCTTGACCATAGCATAGGTCTTTACCCATGGCACGGTAGTGAAACTCTTCCAGCTGGGGTTATAGGTTAGACCCCACTAGATAAGATTTAAGGCATGTCAGTTAAGTTAGAACTCCCTCTATTGTAGTTTTAGTATCAGTGTTCATAGTAGAACTCAAAAATCTAGACTGTCAGATACAGTTACCTTTCTCAGTAAAAAACTTAGATAGTTACATAGATTCATAAACCACCCGCTAAATAAGCCTGGTCTCACATAAAGTTATTTAGTATTAATACAAATAGATCTAGAGATCAGCCGTTAGATAGGCCTGATCTTAAACTCAGTCCATTATTTCTATTATTAAAAGATTCAGAGATCTTCTACTATCCCAAGGTAGAGTTCATGCATCTTGCATTAGTTTTGGACACCCAAGGTCCATTTATTATCCAGTTCATAGGTGCCTTGTGCATCACATCAGTATTTTAGTAAAGTAAGTGTTGTTAGGGGGGGACATAGTTCCCAAGGGGGAGATATCCTATATCTCCCTGAATTTTTCAATTTCTTAAACCCATTCAGTTTCACGCTCAGATTCTCATTACAAGCTAGCATTAGTTATCATTGTATAATCAGTCAAGCATTCATAAGTCAGTTCAGTCAAGTAGTCATATATTAGACATGCATGTTTAGTAGAAGTAGCTCAGCTTATTAGTGTATTCAGTTATGCATTCATGAGAACAACTAAGTCACAGATCAATGCATCATATATGCATGTTCCTTATGAGAACTCAGCTTATAAGTAGCTTCATTCCAATATTCCATGCATCAGATATGCATGTTCAGAATAAGAAATCAGTATATCAGCAGTTCCAGTCGTATAGTCATGCTTCAGATGTTTAGGTCCCGTAAGTAAGTTTAGTCTATCAGTAATCTCAAGTTTATCCAGTCCCATTTGAGGAATAACTTTACCAAGGGGGAGATAATATAACACCCCATAAAATTTCCGAGTCATTAGAGCTTCTAAAGCATGCAAAGAAAGGCCTAACACTTAGGAAATTCAGCTAAGTGTTTAAGACTTAGTCCCATTTTAAACATTTGAACTTTGGAGATTTATTTGATGACCTTACCAACCAATATTTTTCAATTTTCAAGTTGCGTTACGATAGGGAAAGTCAATAGTACATCCCAGGTGAGTTTCAGAATTTTTGAAATCCGTTTAGGGCATGTTTGGTTTCCAAAACAGTAGCAGCATACAATTAGTATGTGACACACGCTCTATTCTACAGGTCCTAGCATGCGATGCGACGCACACTCCATCACACGATTTGAATAATATGCATTCCAAGTCCATGTTTTCAAGGGAAACTTGGTCAAATTCCACCCCTATATAAGCTTCTTTAACACGACATTCATCATATTTTCACCCAAAATATTAGGTTTTCTCTTAATTTTCATCAAGAACAAGAATAAGGGTTTCTATTGAAGATTCCAAATCAAGGAAATTCCTTCATAAATCTTTTAAGAATCATATAGCAAGGTATGTTGGATTTTGATTCTTGGGTTCCTTCCACCCAAGAAGTCCAAGAATCCTTTCATGTTTATGAGTTTTCATGATTTATGTGGTTTGAAGTTGATGTCCATATTAATATTGAGTTTTCTTTATGTTGTGATCATAAAGGTACAATTATTGACCTTAGTATGTGTTGGTTATGTAATGTTCATGATAAATTCCTTTCAAGAAGCATATTGAATTATGTAATAATGTTAATTTGGTGTATTGAATGTTGTATGGACAAAGGGTTCCTCCCACATGTTTGATAAATTGCTTATGCAAAGAAAATAGTGTCATTGTTCCATGAAGTATGTTATTCCCAAGCATATGTCAACTAGTGCATGCTAAGTCTTTGTTAAAAGGCCTAAATGAATGAATTATGATATGTTACATGTATTTCTATTAATGTGAATTCCTTGTTGGATGAGTTATGAGACAATAGCATGCTTCCCTTTACAATTATGTGTTTAAGATTCCCAAGTGCTCAAAATGATGCTTCATTGGTTATGTTACAAATGATTGTCTATTGTTATGGTTGTTACGCATGAGTCGTCATCTCTTATCTATTTATGCTATTGAGTCCTGGGGGTATTTAATACCCAAAAACTTAGCTGCTTCTTTAGAGCCGAGTTAGTCTTAATATAATCACAGTCGTGATATGATCAGTATGATTCAGACAATTACAAAGCATAAAGAAATTCAGTAATCTCAGTACTAGTTCAATTCAGTCTCAGTATTCGGTCAAATCAAGCTCAGTACTCAGTTTATATTTTAGTAAAGCTTAGTGAGTTACAGAACTCAGTCACGTTCATACAGAAAGTAGAATCCATGAGCATTTCGTCAGACAACAAAATCAAGAAAACTCTTTTTGATCAGTCAAGAAAGATAATCAATAACAAATTCAGTTCAGTTTAGTTTAGTATAAGCATCAGTTCTGTGTCTTTCAATTGGTAGTAGGAACTAACACTGAGTGAGTGTAGGGATGATGGCTTCCTTGTTAGAGAGACAAAGTCATTAGGAGAAATCCTTGAGCTCTAGAACTGTGTAGCCACTGCAGGACTAGGAGTCACCCATTAGATTAAGGATTAGCTATCATATTGCCTTAGGCTTGACTTTCTGTTCAGGGTTACCCGTTAGAGAGGCTTAACCATAGCAGAGGTCTTTACCTGTGGCACTGTATTGATATCTTTCCTACTAGGGTTACAGGTTGGATCCTACTAGATCAGATTTGGGGCATGTAGGTTAAGTGAGAACTCCCACAGTTGCAGTTTTAGTATCAGTCTTCAAAGTAGAACTAAGAAATCAGGATTGTCAGATACAGTCACCTATCTCAGTAAGCAACTTATATAGTTCCATAGATTCATAGACTACCCGCTAGATAGGACTGGTCTCACATAAAGTTAATTAGTATCAGCACTAATAGATCCAGAGATCACCCGTTAGATAGGCCTGATCTCAAACTCAGTTTATTATTTATATTGTTAAAAGATTCAGAGATCTTTCTCTAGATAGGTTTGATCTGAGATACAATCATTCCTTAACATTATTAGTAGACTCAGAGATCACCTATTATATAGGCTTGATCTTAGATTCAGACAATCATATTCATTATCTGTAAGCTCAAAGGTCACCCGTTATATAGGATTGATGTCTGATATAATAACTCAGTATCAGTATCAGTATCAGCAAGATTAGACATCAATCCTTACAAACTAAGTTATTCAGTCTCTTAGTATTAGTAAACTGAAACATAAGTACTGGTAGACCCAGTCATCAGTAAGTCAGTATAAAAAAATCAGTATTCAGAGTTTGTATTCAATGTTACTGCGATTCCAGTTTTAGTTTGTGCATTCATGGATATGTCCTCATTCTATACTCTCATGATTATTCAGTTAAGTAATTGTCCATGCATAAGCCCTTGTATTTAGCCTCCCCTCATCTATCATACCAGTACATTCAAAGTACTGACACATGCTTTTCTCTTGCACTATAGTGTCTTATACCATAGGTTTTGAAGCGCGAGTTCTAGTGCACCCTTAGTAGTACTGACTCAGTCAGCAGCAGTAGACGTAGCTATAAGTCCTCTTCATTTGAGGATGATCCTTATTTTATTAGGGCATTAGACTCAGTTTATTTTCAGTAGACAGAGTTATTTAGGGACATGTCCCATCAACTCCACAGTTTATAAAATTTTAGAGGCTTTTCAGACAGATGTATTAGGATTCAATATCAGTATTGATTATTTTAGATATTTTGAACCTTATTGGCTTTTTCGCCAGTTTTCCACATTTATTTCTTATATTATGTTGTGCTCGGGTATAGATATCAGAAGAGGGTTAGCTTGTGGTCCTTTGGGATCATGAGCACTATCTGGTATTCCGGTTCTAGAAAATTAAGGCGTTATAATTTAGATAATGGTAGTCTATTCACATATTAAGCGAACCATCTTTCTCACGCATGAAGAGTATAGGTGGACCCCAGGGAGAGACACTAGGATGAATAAAGCCCTTATCAAAAAGTTCTTTTAATTATTCTTTCAACTCTTTCAATTTTGTAGGATCCATTTTGTATGGCAGAATAAAAATAGGACGAGTGTCTGGCAACAAATCAATGCCAAAAGCTATCTACCTATCAGGTGGTATCCCAGGGAGATCATCAGGAAAGAATTATGGGAATTCATTAACTACAGGAACAGATTAGAGGGAAGGACTTCGAGTACTAGAATCTTTAACCCGAATAAGATTATACAAATAGCTCTTGGATATAAGTTTACGGACTTTGAGATAAGATATGAACTCCCCCTAGGTGCTAAAGAATACCCCTCCCACTCAATCACTGGCCATTTGGAAAAGAGAAAGCAATTGTTTGGGTCCTACAGTCTAATATGGCATACCACGAATAAAGCCAATCTATTCCTAAAATAGCATCAACGTCAATCATATCAAGCTCTATAAGGTCCGCCACAGTATCTCGATGACAAATACACACAACACAATTTCAATACACCCTCTTAACAATAATAGAGTCACCAATCAAAGTGGAAATAGAAAAAGGCTATAGATTATTTTTAGTCTCAAAATAAAAAATAACAGCCACATAAAGGGTAACATAAGACAAGGTAGACCTAGGTTTAAGTAGCACATACACATCATGAGAGAAAATTTGTAACGTACACGTAACAACATCTAGCAAAGCCTCTATATCCTGGAAGTTAGATAAATCATATACCCATTTGCGACTGCCTCTAATAGATGAAGTATTACCTTTGGGTGGTGGTGGTGGGGCTATGGAATTAGTTTTAACTTAGTGCCCCTAACATTTCCTCTAATAGAGGGGAATTCCCTCTAAAAATAACCTGTCTAACCACAAGAATAACACATGAAAGTACCATAATGGAATCTTTCTGGGTGGTTCTTCCCACACAATTTACACGAAAGGAATTGCCCGAACAGTCTGGCTACACTTCCCTAGGACTGGGTACCCTATACTCTCGATCCATTATTAGGCTGAAAATTTAGAAACCGCCGATCAACTGGAGGTCTAGGCGCTGGGGCGCTAGCTGAAGAGTAAGCATTAATCCAAAACTTTTTACTAAACCACTTATTACCCCAGTTACTACCTTGATGCTGACAGCGCTCTGGTCTGTAGACCTAACTCTTTTAGCTCGCCTTTCTCTTTCCCTTACCTAAGCCAACCTTTTCTTCTGCTCTTTAACCTACAAGATATAAATGAACAACCTGGAGAAATCTATATTCCTATTCAGCATTGCTCCCTTGAATTCCAACACCAGATCATTCAAGGGACCAAATACAAACATTCTCATGTGACCCCTCATGTTACCCGCCAATTTTGGAGCATGACGGGACAACTGTGTAAACTTCAATGTATACTTTTTGACACTAATTTTTTCTTGTTTCAAGTTCATAAATTATTCATATTTTGATTCCCTCAATTCCTGGGGAAAGAAATGGTCCAGGAAAGCTTCCACAAACTTGCCCTAAACAGAAGGCTCAATATCTCTACCCTTTGAATCTTCCCACACATTATACCACTGATTGTCTATATCCTTGAACTGATAGGCTTCCATTTTAATTCCTTCAACCTTATTCATATGCAAAACTCTAAAAATTTTCTCCTGTTCATCATTGAACCCTTGGGGGTCTTCCTCAACCTTAGTGCCAGTAAACATAGATGGGTTCAACATTATGAATTGGCCCATACGAGTGATTTTAGAAAAATCAATTGCAAACCTTACATCTTTAGACCGATGATCTTGAGAAGCTACAAGTTGAGCAATCATATGCATGAACCGTCAGAATTCAGCATTAGAGACCTTTCTCTGGGATGTCTGAGTAGGGTTAACTCCATATCGAAGAGCCCAAGGCACACTAGAATAGACAGGAGGAACTTCTGGAGTAGCAACAAACTCTGGTGTATGAGCTCTATTTTGAGTCTGTATCCAATGAGTAGGGAGGACATCATTGGCTTAGGTATTCTATTCATTGAATCTATAGGGAGGCATGGTCAAGTTTTGAACTACAGGAAATCATTGATTAGAGGACATACAGACTCTATGGCATGAACTAAATTATTAAAAAAAAAGAGAAAGTGTGGTACATTATACACCCATAAACAGGACTCTACCCAACACAATTTTCAGATACCCTTGGACCATGAACAGTGCTCTAATACAAAGTTTGTCACGACCCAAATCGAGGCCCAGGCCATGATGAGCATCCCAAACCATGAATACCCGAGAGCCCTTCTCTAATTGGAAATCATATACATATTCATATACAGTAAGAAGATGCGAAAAATATAACAAAATTGAAACATGATCATACTTTTAATTCAGCTAAATAATACGAACATACGTTTAACCAAAAACTTGAACAAGACGACTTCCAAAGTAAGGGAGGTTCACCAACTCTGAATTTTTAACTACAATATACTGTTTAGCAGGACCGTAAGACTGGTCCTTAGAATCTGAAATATAAGGGGTCAATATAGATGTACTTGTATGCAAAGCAATCCAAAATAACATACTTTTATTCACCATAAGTGAGAGGAATTCATAAATCATTTTACATACAATATTGGAAAACACATGGGCATACTTAAAACATTTGAAACACTTCTTTCAAATCATGACTCACTTTTTTTCTTACTTTTAAGCTAGATGGTACACCCTACAAGTCTAGTACCCACGAGCTATATAGGTCCTCCATTAACTAATCAACCAAGCCTCCACATCCATGTTTGCTGCAAGGATAGGGGTCCTATATACTAGTCTAGTATACTAGTGTCTCAAGGACGATTATACATTGTCCTTAGCCAATCATATCCCCCAAATTGGCAAAATGCAATTTCTAGCGATAGGCCCTTGCGCTCAAACACATTTTTTGGGTAACCATATAACTCTCTTTAAGAAAATTTTTAACATCCTAAAACATGCATCTTTCTAAAAAAGTGGTCTAATGTCTTAAAATGTTCTTTAGTCTAGTCTGGTCTAAGTCTATTGTGGAATTTGTCTGATTTGGTATCGTCATACCAAGACTTGCAAGTCATATAATCCATAAAACATAAAGTTAAAGTCTTTTTATTCAAAACATATTATTGGACCACCAAATCATTTAAACAATACAAGAGAATTCGTATTTCAAAAATATGTGAAAACTCATGCAAAGCTTCTCTTGTTTTAAATCCTTAACATGTGGTGGTCAATTACTTTGTATTAACATATGAAATTCATTAAATCATCATATTTAATATTTATAATAAATAAAATACCCTCTCTTAAAATCACAACCAATATGTAAGACCCCGTAAAATCCTAAGTCTAAAATTCAGCTCCGCCAATCTTTGTGTATTTAAGAACCAAGTTATGTTTAGTGTTGATTCGTGGATTCCTTTCATCCATGAAGCTCAAGAACCTTTATTATCTATAAATAATGATATTTATATTATGGGTTATTTGTAACCATGTTGTTGATGTCAAATTGATTCCAAAGTTGAAATCTTTATGTGTTTTTCATAATATTAAGTTTGCATGCAAGATAAAACCCATGAATTGAGCCACTTATGATGTGAAATTTGATGATTCCACCTACGGCCAAAATCTTGCTTGCAAGGTGCTTATTAAAATGCTTGAAAGAATAGAAATTAAGCGTTATAGCTCAAACATGAAATAAATGTAACGTGCTTGACATCCTTTGATGTTTAAATTGTTTCCATGCTATCATTGTGAAATGTATATGTTGTAGGAATGCCCATGATAGTAGAACATGAGATTATGATATGATTATAATAATTTCCGTCCATGTTAGATAATATGATAACCATGTACTTCATGAAATCCCCAACTTATCATCCTATTTATTGTTAATATGAGTCATGTTTTCAAGAAAGTCATGCTTTGTCAGTCTCCTTCTATCGAGTCCTGGGGATACTTGTAAATGAAAAATATAGGTGTGTGCCTAGAGCCAGTGCAAGGTTTTCAAGATATCCTCAATCAAGCCATGATTCATAGAACTCAGTCTGTCATATGACTTAGGAAAGCTCAGTAATTCAGTTATCTCAGTAGCATTTAATCAGACAATGGAACTTCATGAATTTAGTTTAGTCCAATTCAGTTAATCATGTTCACTGTCTATTCAGATGAGAGTAGAAATTAGCACCAACTAAACCCAATGATGGGAACTCACCTGCCAATATAGGGTGTCATTCTTAGAAGCAATCCTTGCGTTCTATAACTACATAGCCAACGTAGGTTGAGACACCATACATGCTAGTTGAGGGTAGATCAGATGGATTAACCTGCTAGTCGAGGGGTCCCACCCTTCTCATTAGAGTAACCGGCTATTTGAGGGTCACTCATATGTTGTCCTTACTAGTGGCGCGGTATTGGTGCCCTTCCAATCAGGGCACAGATTGGACCCTAATTCAACTAAATGCATTATTTGGTACATTTCGGTTGGATTACTACCTCCTAAAGTTTTAGTATTAGTATCAGTAAAAGAAATTAGACAGTTCTTTAGATTTTAGTACTGTCAAATACAATCAACTCAGATATAGTGTGAAACTCAGCTAGTTCCTTCGAATTCAAGACTGTCAGATATATTCAATCATGTTATCAGTTATGTTTTTCATCAAAACTTAGTTATCAATCATGTTAGTTATTAGTAAATTTATGTTATCAAGATCTCAGACATAGTTACTATATATTCATGCATGTATTCTCACGTTCATGTTTGTCAATTAGCTAGTATTGTTCATGCATATAAACCCCATATATTTAACCTACCTCAAATGCATACCAGTATATTCAATCGTACTGACGTATTAGCGCTATTGTGTTTTATACCATAGGTTTAGGGACACGAGCTCTAGAGCATCAGTAAATTCTAGATCCTAGCAATCAGTCAGTAGTGAGCCCTCATCCTTCGAGGATGATATGATTTACCATTTCATTATTTTAGTACTTTGATAGTTCAATAGTCGGAGTTAGTTTGGGACATATCCCATCAACTCCTTATCCAAACAGGCATGTTTTAGAGGCTTTTCAGACTATAACATGTTCAGATAATGTTTCAGTTTTGGGTATTCTATTACCCCACTCAGATGTTATATTTAATATGTTATGCAGTTTTGAACCTTATGGCCTTGCAACCTTTATTTTTGTATTATATTTAGTATGTTATGTAGTGTACAGGTACATATATCAGTCATGGGTTAGCTTGTAGTACTTTTAGGTCATGAGCATCGCGTAGCATTCTGGGTACCAGATTCGAGGCGTTATAAACTTGGTATGAGAGCCTAATATTCAACATTGTCCTAGGAAGTCTAAAAGCCTCTTCTTGTAGAATTTTGTACATGGGTGTGTTGTGCACCACATTTATGTATAGGAGGCTTTAAGATGTTTAGGAATAGTTTCCCTTCTTTCAGTATTTATGTCATGCCAGTGAGCATAGTCTCAAGTCAATCTCTCAGTCTAATCTATTTCTCCTCTTTATTTCAAAACATGCCTCCCAAGAGAATAAACTAGCCTGTCTAAGAATATCCCTTGGACGAATATATTTCTCATGCAGAGTTCAGAGCTGTATTCACTACTCTTGCTCAGTCAGTTGCTTCTCAGAATGAATTACTAGATGTTATTCCGACCGACCCTGTAGCCAATTCTACTGCAGCTAGGATTCAGGACTTCATTCAAATAAACCTTTCATCCCTTTTTAGGTCTATGGAAGATAAGGACCCTCAGGAATTCCTAGATCAAGTGCAGAAGGTTGCATACATAATGGGGGTTACTTTTAGTGAGAGTGCTGAGATAGTTGCATATTAGTTTTAGGATGTTACTCATATTTGGTTCAAGAAATAGAAGTCAGAGAGTGTAGCTGATGCAGGGTCAATTGAGTGGGAGGAGTTTGCCTCTGCTTTCCTTGATAGATTCTTTATCCTAGAGCTGAGAGAAGCTAAGGTATTAGAGTTTATCAATATAAGGTAAGGAAACATGACAGTGAAAGAGTATTCTCTTAAGTTTACTCAACTAGCCAGATATGCTCCTCATGTAATTGAAGATAGCAGGGCTAAGATGAGTAACTTTGTTTCTGGGGTGAATGATAGTGTGGTGAATAAGTGTAGGTATACAATGTTGAATAGTTATATGAATATAGCAAGGCTTATGACTCATGATCAACAGATAGAAGAGTACAAGATTAAGATGAGGGAGGAGCAGAATAAGAAAGTAAAGATAGGTATTTCAACTTTACTTAGCCCAAGTCAGAGGGAGGAACAGATCTCAGTTTCATCCTAAGTTATCAGCTCCAGCTCTTTCTTCAGCTAGTGCTTCTATGCCAAAATTCAGAGATGACAGTAGAGATAAGAACCAAGATCTAAGTCTCAGGTTAGTGTTAGCAATGCCCGTACCTATCCCCTTTGTCAGACTTGTGGTAAGAACCACCAGGGTATTTATAGAGTTGGCAGTGATACTTGTTTTGGGTATGGAAATCCAAGCCATAGAGTTAGAGATTATCCATAGACAGGTCCAAAGGGTCAACAAAACCATTCCTCAGCTCAGTTTAGTCGCCTAAATTAGTAGGGTGCCACCTCCAATGCTACTAGTGGGTAGCTCCTAAATAGACTCTATGCTCTTCAGTCTTAACAAGATCAGGAAAATTCTCCTGATATGGTTACTGGTATATTATAGATATTTAACTTTCATGTTTACGCTTTGCTAGATCCAGGTGCTTCCTTGTCTTTTGTTACTCCCTATATAGAAGGCTATTTCCAAACTAGTCTCAAAATTCTAGCAGAGCCCTTTTCTATCTCTACCCCAATGGGTAAAACCATCATAGCTCGGTGGGTATATAGGAACTTCTTGATTATGATATTTTAGAAAGTCACTTCAGCAGACTTAGTCAAATTAGAGATAACTAATTTTGATGTCATACTCGGCATAGATTGGCTTCATTCATACAATGCCATAGTCGACTGAAGAAACAGAATAGTATAGTTCTAATTTTTGAATGAACCCATCCTAGAGTGAAGGGGTAGTACTTCATCTTTTAGAGGTTAGCTTGTTTCCTACCTTTGGCAAGGAAAATAATATCTAAAGGGTGTGTCTATTATCTTGTTCGAGTTAAGAACACTAGTTCTGAAACTCCCAGTCTTGCTTTAGTCCTAGTCTTGAATGAATATTTAGATGTCTTTCTCAAAGATCTTCTAGGAATTCCTTCTAGAATGGATATAGACTTTGATATTAATCTTTTTAATATACTCAGCTAATATCTATTCTTCCATACAGAATGGTACCAGTAGAACTCAGAGAATTGAAGGAGCAGTAGAAGGATCTCCTAGATAAGGGATTCATCAGGGCCTAGTGTTTCCCCGTGGGGTGTACCAGTCTTATTTGTGCGTAACAAAGATGGTTCTCTTAGAATTTGCATCAATTACCGTCAGCTCAATAAATTCATATTCAAGAACAGGTATCCTCTTCCCAGAATCGATGATTTGTTTGATCAACTTCAGGGTGCCATTTATTTCCCTAAGATAGACGTCAAATCTGGTTATCATCAACTCAGAGTTAGAGAATGTGACATTCCAAAAATAGCTTTCCAAACTCAGTATGGTCACTTCAAATCCTTTGTCATGTCTTTTGAACTTACTAACGCCCCTACAACTTTCATGGACTTGATAAACCGTCTATTCAAGTAGTACTTAGACATGTTCATTATAGTCTTCATAAATGATATTCTGGTCTATTCCTATAGTGAGTGAGATCACGGAGACCATCTCAGAATTGTACTTCAGACCCTCAGAGATCATCAGCTATTCACCAAATTTAGTAAGTATGAGTTATGGCTAAGGTCAGTAGCATTCCTTGGCCATATCATTTCTGGTGATGGAATTAGAGTAGATCCTTCAGAGACTAAAGTGGTAATAAACTGGCCTCGCCTTGTTTCTCTATAAGATATCAAGAGTTTCTTGGGTTTGGCTGGCTATTATAGGTAGTTTATTGAGGGATTTTCATCTACTGCATCCCCTATGTCTAGATTGACTCAGAAGAAAGTCAAGTTTTAGTGGTCAAATTCTTGCGAGAAGATTTTTAAGGAGTTGAAGACTCGACTTACCTCAGCTCCAGTCTTAGCCCTTCCAGATGGTTCAGATAGGTTCAGAGTATATTGTGATGCATCTAGAGTAG
>NC_061115.1:21890756-21937970 GCF_002878395.1 Capsicum annuum | reverse complement strand
AGATGGTTCAGATAGGTTCAGAGTATATTGTGATGCATCTAGAGTAGGTTTGAGTTGTTTTATCATGAAGCATAGTAAGGTCATATCCTACGCCTCCAGACAGCTTAAACCCCATGAGAATAATTATCCTACTCATGATCTTAAGTTAGCAGCCGTAGTATTTGCCTTAAAATTTGAGGCATTATCTATACGTCATTCAAGTAGATATGTTCACAGATCATAAGAGTCTCTGGTATGTCTTTTCTTAGAAAGATCTCAATCTTCATCAGAGAATGTTGTTAGAGCTCTTAAAAGATTATGACATGAGTGCCTTTATTATCTAGGCAAGGCTAATATTGAGGCTGATGCTCTTAGTAGACTGTCCATTGGTAATGTTGCACATGTAGAGGACAATATGAAGAATTTAGCTTAGGAAATCCATTAGCTTACCATACTAAGAGTTCACTTAGTTGATACAGAAGAGGGTGACATATGGGTTCGGAGTAGTTTAGAATCATCTCTTATTTCTGAGGTGAAAGAAAAGCAAGAAAGAGATCTCACCCTTGTCAAGTTGAAAGAGTCCGTGAAGGATTAGAAAATAAAGGTTTTCTCCCAAGAGGGAGATGGTGTTTTGCATTGTCAGGGTCATCTCTGTGTTTTGGGTGTAAATGACTTAAGGTAGGGAATTCTTGCAGAAACGCATGGTACACATACTTTATTAATCCAGGGGCCATAAAGATGTACCACATTTTATGGTAGATCTATTAGTGGAGTGGGATGAAGGGAGATGTTGCAGAGTTTGTGGCTACGTTCTCTACATACCAGCAGGTTAAGATAAAGCATCAGAAGCCTAGTAGCCCTATGCAGGAGTTCATTATTCCTACTTGGAAGTGGGAAGAAGTGAAAATGGACTTCGTGATGGGTTTGCCTCGAAGTCGTCATTATCATAATTAGGTTTGGGTCATTGTAAACAGGATGGCCAAGTTAGATCATTTCCTTCCAGCCCATACCTCTTACTCAGCCGAGGATTATTCCAAACTCTACATTAGGGAGTTGGTTAGATGGCATGGTGTTTTATTATCTATAATCTCAGACAGAGGTACCCAGTTTACCTATCACTTATGGAAAGCATTTTAAAAGGGTCTTGGTACCTAAGTTTATCTCAGTATAGCCTTCTATCCTTAGATAGTTGGTAAAGCAGAACAGACCATTCAGACTTTAGAAGATATGATACGGGCGTGTGCAATTGATTTCAAGGAAAGTTGGTATGAACACTTGCCTTTGATTAAGATTGCATAAAACATTAGCTATTATTCCAGCATTCACATAGCTCCATTTAAAGCTATTTATGGTAGGAGATGTAGATCCCCAGTTGGTTGGTTCAAAGTTAGTGAGGCCTCAGTTATAGGTCCTACCTTAGTGTTTGATGCCTTAGAAAAAGTTTAGTTGATCAGAGAAAGACTCTGGGCTGCTTAGAGATGATAGAAGTCTTATGCAGATATTCGTAGAAAGGATCTTGAGTTCAATATTAGTGATTACATTTATCTAAATATATCTCCCATGAAGGGAGTGAAGAGATTCGGTAAGAAGGGAAAGCTCAATCCTCGATATGTCGGTCCCTTCAAGATTCTCAGTTGGTTCGGCAAAGTAGATTATGAGCTTGAGTTGCCTTCATATCTTGCCTTAGTTCATCCAGTCATCCATGTCTCTTTGCTCAAGAAGTGCATAGGTGACCCAGCAGTTGTAGTCCCTATCAGAGCATAGGTGTTCAGAATAGCCTCTCTTATGAAGAGATTCTAGTCAAAATCCTAGACTATTAGACTCGTAGAATGAGTAATGAAGAAGTTCCTCTAGCCAAAGTTCTTTGGCGAAATCTTTCCATTGAGGGAGCTATTTGGGTATAAGAAGCAGACATGCATACCAATTATCCTCACTTTTTCTCAGCCAACTCAGATCAAACTTAAGGTAATAGTTCTCCTTAAGATTTTTAGTTTCATGTACAGATTTCTATTATAAACTTGGTATTAAATACCATTGCATATTTAGTCAAGTATTCAAGTATCAGTTGATGTTGGGTGTATTTATGCATTCCAGCGTTACTATCCAAGCCTTTTTACCCTTGTTTTGAGGATGATTATTATTATATGTGTGTTAATAATGATATAAGTGAGAAATTTTGTGTCCAATTATGTTTTCACAATGTTTAATGGTATTTCCACACAAGTTTTGACTCAATTCGACCATTTTGAGTTCAACTAAGAAAACTAGTGTGTCTAGCTTGAGCTAGGCATTGTCTAGTCTCTTCTGTTGGGTTCTAATGTGTCTTAATGAGTTACCAAGGTTTTTATTATGTATTTATATTTAAAACAACCAGTTTTTAATGTTCAACGGTCAATTGGACCAAGCCAAGGGTCAAAACAATGAGTCAAAGCATAATGAGAAATTAGCCTATGCTTAGCTCGTGTTTCTAGTTCATCGTTGAGGATGTTGTGTTGTTTTGAGATCTAAATTTTTGTGTTTAATGCAATAGGATTATTTCTTAATGGACTATTATGATGTATGAATAATATGCAAGCTTTAAATCCAGCGTAAACAAATAAAAAAGGCTCATAAATGACCACGGAAGCACAAGATGCAAGCTGGACACATTTTGAACCCTTGAAATGTATGGGGCGTGTGTATACTTTTTATGTGTCCAATGAAAAAGTGAATAATACTGTTGTTTTCATAAAATGCTAAAAATTTTGACCCATAGGCGCGTGCAGCTAATAATGGGGTTTAAAGAGGCTCCGTGATGCGTTGAAAGCGCGATGAGCTACTGGAATTTGATAGATTTTTTGACAATTATGAATTGGCATGTCACCACGTCATGCAGATGTCCAAAATTGGGATAATTCTTCCCATCTGAAAGAAAATAGTATGGAAACCCAATCCAAGTTGGCTCATTACTTGTTTACTATAAATATAACGTGTTAAATCACGTTTTAATCAACTTGGGACCTCTGGGAAACCCTAGATCAACTTGGAACATCATTGGATGATACCACAACTTATTTTGAGGTTATATAATTCTTTAATTTAGTTTTTTTTTATAGTTTTTATCATCATTCCAAGGGATTGGATGATGAATATTTTCATTAAAGGCTAAAAACCTCTTTCTGGGGTTCAGGACAGGAACAAGAGTACTCTTTAACATTCTTTATTGTAATTTAATTATGGATTATCATATCGATTGTTCTTCATTTCTTGAGCTTAATATTTTGATAATTAGCTACCAGTAGAATAAATCCTTATTTCTATGTGAATCCGAGAGGAGAATCATAGGATAGAGTGAAGAAATTAAGGAACAAGGTTCTTACTCTTTTATGAAATAAGGAGTTTGAATTAGCATCTAGGATAGGGATATACCTAGAAGCCTTGTTTGGTTCAATTGAAAGAAAATAAATTTTTGAATCTAGAAGAATTGTTGTATCTCTTTGGGAGTTGTAGTTGCAATGTTCAATAGATAAAAGATTTGAGGTTGGGAGACTAAAATCGTAGCATAAACCTTTTGAATCAACCATCCGATAATCAATTAGACTGCAATAGGAACAGAGATTTGTAAGACTGTTCGAAATGCGTCAACCCTGGGCTATACTCCATTAATTGTCCAAGATTTTATTTTATGCATTAGTTTAGATTAGTTTTAATATACAAAATTACAACTTCATTTGCTACTCTTCTCAATTGGTTAAACTAGAAGTATATAGGTGGTGAACGCAAGTCCCTGAGAGATAGATACTTGGGCTTTCTTGAAATCACTATATTACTTGATAAGACCACGTTCACTTGTGTGCGCGCTTTGGCACTGTCATTAGTTTAGTTATTTAATCATGTATCAGACATGCATTCTTATTGTGAGAACCTTGGTTCATCAAAACACTCAGTCATGCATTTATGAATCAGTTATCCATGCATCAGATATGCATGAATTTAGCTTATCAGTCATGCATCAGATATGCATGCATGTTCAGTATGATATGTTCAACTTGTCAATTATGCCAACCATGATCTTATGTTTTCAGTTGTGTATCCTCTATATGTACCTCAATGGTCTTCTTCCCCCTCTCAGTTAGTTTCCATTCGAGGATGAATATTCCTAACGGGGAGATATTGTAAGACCCCGTAAAATCCTAAGTCCAAAATTTAGCTCCTTAAGCTTTACAAGTCCAACACTTAAAAAATTTCAGTGAAGTGTTGAACACTTAGTCTTATTTTAAGCCTCCAAACTTTGGGGATTTATTTGATGACCTTCCCAACCTCCGTTTTCCAATTTTCAAGTTGTATTGCAATGGGGCAAGGTCGTAGTACATCCCGGGTGAGTTTCAGAATTTTTTAAATAGCGTAAGGGCACGTTTGGGTGCCCAAAATATTAGAAAAAGGATATACACCCGCAATGCCCTGGAAATCGCCCTGCACTAGGCAGGGCGGTGCCTTGCAAGTTCAGAGGACTAAGCAGGGCGACGCCTCGCTAAGTCTGGCGGACTAGGCAGTGAAGCGCCTTGGGTATCGTACCAGGCAAATTTCCTGCAGTCCACCTACGTGTTTTGGAGGGCATTTTGTTCATTTTTCCATCTTTATATCAGGCCTTTAACACGAGATTCAGCTATTTGGAACCGAAAATATACTCTCTTCTCTCAAAAACCTCTCAAGAACAATCTAGGGCTTTTCATAGAAGATTTAAAAGTCAACAATTTCCTCCATCAATCTTTATGTATTTTCAAACCAAGGTATGTTTAGTGTCGATTCATGGATTCGTTTCATCTATGAATCTCATGAACCTTATTTATCTATAAATCATGATATTTATGTTGTGAGTTATGAACCATGTTGTTGATGTCAAATTGATTCCAAAGTTGGAATCTTTATGTATTTTTCATAATATTAAGTTAGAATGAAAGATAAAACCCATGAATTGAGTCACTTATGATGTGAAATTTGATGATTTCACCTATGCCCAAAATTATGCATGCACGGTGCTTGTTAAAATACTTGAAAGAATAGAAATTATGCCTTATAGCTCAAACTTGAACTAAATGTGACATGCTTGACATCCTCTGATGTTTAAATGGTTTTCATGCTATTGTTGTGAAATTTTTATGTTGTCGGAATGCCCATGATATTAGAACATGAGATTAAGATATGATTATAAGCATTCCCGTCCATGTTAGATAATATGATAACCATGCACTTCATGAAATCCCCAACTTATCATCCTATGTATTGTTAATGTGAGTCATGTACTCAAGAAAGTCATGCTTGGTGAGTCTCCTTCTATCTAGTCCTCGGGGTACTCATACCAGAAAAATATAGTTGTATGCCTAGAGCCAGTGTCATGTTTTCACGATATCCTCAGCCGAGCCATCATCCAAAGAACTCAGTCAGTCATGTCACATAGGAAAGCTCAGTAATTCAGTAATCTCACTAGTATTCCATCAAATAACGGAACTTCATGACTTCAGTTTAGTCCAATCAAGTTAATCATGTCCAGTTTCTATTCAGATGGGAGTAGGAATTAGAACTGAGTGAACCCAAGGATGGGAACTCACCTTCCAATAGAGGGTGTGATTCTTAGAAGCAATCCTTGCATTTTAGAACTATGTAGCCAACGTAGGTTGAGACATCATACTTGCTAGTTGAGGGTAGATGAGGTGGCTTAACCTGCTAGTCGAGGGTTTCCATCATTCTCATTAGAGTAATCTGCTAGTTGAGGGTCACTTACATGTTGTCATTACTAGTGGCGCGGTATTGGTACCTTTCCAATCAGGGCATAAATTAGACCCTAATTCAGCTATAATGCATCATTTGGGGCATGTCAGTTAGATGACTACCTCCCACAGTTTCAGTATCAGTATTAGTAAAAGATATAGTGCAGAACTCAGCTAGTGCTTTCAGATTCAAGACTGTCAAATACAGTCACTCATGTTACCAGTTATATCAGTTATCAAAATATAGTTATCCGTCTTGTTAGTTATCAGTAAATTTATGTTATCACGATCTCAAACATAGTTACTATCTATTCACGCATGTATTCTCACGTTCATGTTAGTCAGTTAGTAAGTATTGTTCATGCATATAAACCCCATGCATTTAACCTACCTCACATACATACCAGTACATTCAATTATACTGACGCATTTGCGCTATGGTGTTTTATACTATAGGTTCAAAGACATGAGCTCCGGAGCATCAATAGATTCTAGATCCCAGCAGTCAGTCAGCAGTGAGCCCTTATCCTTCGAGGATGATATGATTTACTATTTCATTATTTCAGTACTTAGTTAGTTCAATAGTTAGAGTTAGTTGGGGACATGTCCCATCAACTCCTTATCCAGACAGTTATGTTTTAGAGGCTTTTCAAACTACAGAATGTTCAGATAGTATTTTAGTTTTGGGTATTCTATTAGCCCACTCAGATGTTATATTGTATCAGCTATGCAATTTTTAACCTTATGCCTTTCAGCCTCTATTTCTGCATTATATTTAGTATGTTATGCAGTGTACAGGTACAAATATCAGTCATGGGTTAGCTTGTGGTCCTTCGGGGTCGTGAGTGCCGTGTATCATTTCGGGTACCAGATTTGGGGCTTTACATAATATCAAGTCCTTAAACAATAGATAATATTTATCTCATGCTTCTCAATATGCAATTGATCAACTCATAACATGTAAAATCAAGAGATGTCACAAAAAGAGAGGGAATTTAATTATTCATTCTATCAACTTGAATTTCAAAAATAAAAACTAATATGCATACTCATATGAGCATAGTTCAAGTTTAAGAAGAGGCCTCAAAACCAAAACCATATATATATATTGAATAGGGTTTCATCATTTGATTATTTGAAAAAATTGTTCAAACTCTTGTTATTAACATTGTAATTGCTTTCAAGAGCTCAGTAAAAAAAATAACTTATGCCTATGGAGTTTTAGGACAACCCCACGTACCTTAGTTGTGAAGAAATAAAGAAGAAATTTGACTCTTTAAGCTTGAATGTCAAAACCTTTGGCTGCTTTTCTCTTCTTATGTTTAAGGAAGATAACTAGGGAGTTTGAGAGTGTTTAAACGTATTTAGGTACTTTAATATCGTGTAATTATGTTTAGGGATGGTTATGGGATGCAAAAAGACTTTGTTGCCCTTGTATTAACTCAAAATGGAGTTCCTACACTGCAGAAACATAAGGTAGGCGATGCCTAACCCAAGGAAAACCTTAAGGTTTACAGCGCATAAGTTATGGCAAACCTTTTCCAGTGAAGGTAGGTGATGGTAATGCGATGCCTAACCATCGCCTAAGCTCTATTTTGCGAGGCCTACTTAGTTTTGAGGTCCTTAAACACTCCCACGGCCTCTAACAATGTCATTGTATGATCTATTATAACTACGGGGGTCCTAAAGATCATTTTAGAAGCATCAAAAGAGCATTATGACTATGGGGTCTTACACTTATGCCCTTATCTACATAATGACTCAACCATAATTCATCATTTAAACACTAGTCCTCATAACTATATATATGTCACAATTATCCACTACTTTTTCCAAAAGTTTCCAACCTAGGCTATTTCACATCTCACATCAAGCCTACTAATTCATTCCGACAAAACATGCATCATTAGTCATAAGCTATGATTCTTATCACGACAATCCACATCCAAAGTTCAAGCCTAGTGTATAACACCAATCATGTAATACCGATGAAGCATGTCACATACTACACTATTCCATTAAATTGGGAAATCAACCCAACTAGGTCATTTAACTTAACTACCACCTACAAGTTCATTATCTCCACAACATTACTACCACACCTTAGAATCTACTACAGACCTTCTCACATACAGTACTAGTTCATAACGACTAGAGAAAAGTAAATCAAGGGGTGAAGTCACGTAGTAGGGATAATCAATCTTAATCTTATAATATGACCCATTACAATCTCATCTACATATTCTACTTTCTCACATCATACTTAATTACCCATGCATACATTTATACTACCTTCAAATTCCATTTACGCCAATGAGTCTCAACCCATAAATTATTGGCAAATCTACCCCTTTCCATTCACAACCTTTAAATGATTTCTACAACCACCATAACTATCCATTTTGAGATCCTTCCCTATTTTGAATAAATAATAATCATAGACAGACACTTCCTCCATAAACTACCATACATTCTAAAAATTTTGCTATAATTTTGGCCAATCACTATAAAAGAGAAAACCATCCCTCAGTCAAGGGTTATATAAATAAAACTACTTATTTACGAAAAAGTCACCCTTACCCTGACTTCTAACCTTATGACTTCATATCACTAACTTTGGGATCATCTTACTACTAATAGGGTATGATACCTTAATATATATCACTAATCGGGTGGAAACATTGCTCCAACATTCTGACATACATCATTACTCTTAAGCACGACATCTGCAACAAGAATTTTGAAAGGAATCGAATACACTTCATACCTCAAGCTAAAAAGCACAATTTTATTAAGATAGATGTATATACCCGAATCAATAGACTTTGAAGAACTAATGGACTCCTTTCAAGTTCTTATGCTATTTCATTACTCTATGGATAACTAAATAAAAAAAGACCATGTCATTAGATGAATCTAAACTCTTGAACTCTTATCACCTTGACAATGAGACATAACTTATAAAATAAAAGTAAAGAAGGAACTTGTATAACTTCCATATAGACAAAACAATGGTACGATCTAGAGTTTGAAAGAATGGGAAACATTTCCTAAATGCTTCATAGCTTCCTCCTTATAAGTGTTGCACACTACACACCCATCAAAAGGACTCTACTCGAAATGACTTCTTAGACACCCTAGGACCATTAATCATTCTTTGATACCAAGATTTTTATGGCCCAAATTGAAACCCTAGCCACGACGGGCATCCCGAACCTCAAAGGCCCGAGAGACCCCTTAGCATACTATCATAAGCATAATCCACACATAAACCAAAGTGCTAAAGATATAATAATAATCAATGGATATTCATTATAATAGAAACAGTGTCCAAAAAAATTATGACAATACAATACTTCACTCTCATCTACGAAGCCTTTAATGAAAACTAACTATCTAGACTGGGACAAAGACCCTGGCTAGACCATGTACTGAATGACTCAACACATAAGTAAATTCTTTTAAAAAGATGGATGGCTCATCCATTTTTGTCACATCCTAAGTTTTATAGTGATATGATGGACCATGGGTCTATACCGTAGAACCTAAAATATAGGGGGTCAACACATGAAGGTACTGGTACATAGAACAATCCAAAATAACATAATTTTTATACAACATAAGTGAGAGAATTTCATAAACCAATTTAGCATAAGGGAAATGAAAACATATGGGCTTAATTTGATGAGCTTCAAAATATTTTCTTACAATCATGACTCACTCTTGAATTTACTTTTGATCTAGATAGTATACCCTACAATCTGTTGTTCCACGAGCTATATAGAATCCGCCCATGACTCAGTGGCCAAGCCCCCAATCCAAGTTTGCCGCCAGGATTGGAGTACATAATAAACACTAAGTATGTATTCTTGCATGACATACTGTTTAACAATAAAATGATATGCCTCCTTTTATGAAATACCTTTTTAGAATAAAAGGATATCCCTCCTTGCATGACATACCTCTTCATAAAAAAAAAACTATGCCGGCAAATCACGATTTTAGGCAATGAGTCATCTGAACTCATGCCTTCTTCGGGTAACCATCTAACTCTCTTTAAGCCCCAATTTTGTCTCTTAGAAAAACATGATTTCTTCTTATAAACTACTTCTTTCTTAGCTTAGGGCACTTTGTAACAAGGTATCGTCATACCCATACTTGAAAGTCATTCGTATCATATCAATTTCACAGCCCTTCTCATTCAAAACATATAAATAACCAACAAAAGGTTTATCAAAATCACATGAGAGTTCTTATTATCAAAATCATATGAAACTTATAAAATGTACTCTCTTTACAAATCTTGAACACATGGTGGCCATTTCATTTATTCAACACATGCATAATGATTAAATAAACATTTAAAACTAAAGAATTTATAATCATTCATAAACCAGCCCCTGGCATTGGTTAAACATAAATCTCATGATAAAAAAGAGGGCTATTAATTCATGCTCTCAAAAATAATTCACAATTCATATCATGCAAAGTCCACAAATTTTATCATGGGGAGTGGAATTTCACAAGTTACATTCATAAATCATCTTTCAAATTTAAATCACATATAAATGAGATTATAAATCAAACTTATGGAAAAACCCAATAGCAATTACATAATTTCATCGAATTGGTTTCACAATGCATGCTCTTAAATCAATTTACCAAAACTCATAGCATATACGTTCATATATATATATATATAGATCATATATATATATAAGTATATATATGTATATATATGTATATATATATCTATATATAGAGAGAGAGATCATATATATGTATATACATATATATACACACACAAACATATATATATATATATATATAAATATATATATATATATATACATATATATATATATATTTATATGTGTGTATATATATATATATATATATATATATATATATATAGATATACATAGATGTATATAGATACATATAGATATATACATAGATATATATGTTTCACAATACATATATATGTATATATAGGTATATATATATATATCTATGTATGTATATATATATATATCTATATATATGTATGTATATATATATCTTTAAAGCTTTTAGAAATCATAAAAACCTATGCCCATGCAGTTTAGGATAGCCCTACTACCTTAATGATGAAGAAATTGACCTTTTGTAACACCCCGTATTTTTGCGCCAGAATTTGAATCGTCGTTCCTATGTCT
Organism: Capsicum annuum; assembly: GCF_002878395.1. Classification (NCBI taxonomy): domain Eukaryota; kingdom Viridiplantae; phylum Streptophyta; class Magnoliopsida; order Solanales; family Solanaceae; genus Capsicum; species Capsicum annuum. The sequence goes on along the minus strand of NC_061115.1, from coordinate 21,927,046 downwards.
ATAAACTCTAATCCCATGACTTATATTTGAATAAATGTGTCATGATCAATATCTTTGTTATAATAGTGCTTATGAGGTGAAAAATATTCATAACAAGCACTTAGAGCAAAGTCGAGTTGAGAACACTTTTATCAATAGAGTTTTTGTATTGGATCCTATAAGGGTCAACTTTAAATGAGTATATCTCCAAAAATATATTGATTCATATGTCCTACAATATATTAAATAAAAGATCTTAGAGTCATTTTTCCAACGCATCTAGTTTCATCTTAATCTGATATCAGAGTGGAAAGTTATAATCATTTTCCTCATCATGTCCATCTGTCAACAAGCTGACGACTTGAGATGATAAGCCATCAACGAAGTGATGACCTATCAAACAATTCATCATCCTTAACCAAAATATGATCAACTACAGCTACAAAGTAATAACTTTAGGTGATAAGCTGTCACCTAAGGGACGAGCTATCAACCTCGTCGTCAACCTTAACCGTCCTAGCTACAAAGTGATGACTTGAGGTGATAAGCCATCAACTAAGAGATGAACTATCAACCAAGTCATTAACCTTAAAATTTTTTTTTCTAAATCCATATATGCGTTGACGATTTAGTTGATAAACCATCAATTAGTTGATATGCTATCAACTAAGTCATCAACTTAAAATATCTCCAATTTTGATTCAGTTTTTAGGGGTATTTTGATCTCTTCCTTACATCAAAACCTATCCCTCATATGACTTAAATCTTAATTATGCATTAATAGACATCTCTTATCAATTTTATATACCATTAGTCCTCTCCATTATAAAGAATAATACGATTAGGGTTTCTTTCCAAGTACAAGCAACTCAAGTCTTCTCTTTAAGAAAAATAAAGAATCTAAGTTCCCTAATTCAAGAATTTCAAGAAAAGCTTTACAGATCATCTCCAAGGATTTCAAGTCAAGATATATCCACCAAGTCAAGTCTATTAAGGTACGTGGGGCTACGAACAAGGGTATTCTTTCACCCTTGTGCCCAAAATGGCATGATTTTAAGGTTTTATTTACTTGTTTTGAATTAGGGTTCATACCCAAGTTTCTATATTCTTGAAGCATGTGATTATCATTAAATTTAAAACTTTTAGTATATCAAGAAGTGCTTATGTTTGTGTTTTAAATTTACAAGATTTATATTATGAATGAGATGGCACTATCTTGATTTATTATTATTGAAGTATTTCAAGAAACATAGTTGGCATGAAGTTTTGTTATGAATTGATATAATTTTAAAGAATGGGCTTTAATTCCTAAGTTTGAGTTTAGAGATTTCAAGAAGATTATGCTTTTAAGAATTCTTTGATAAGCTTATATCCAGATTTAAAGAAAGAATTGATCTTTTGATCCTAAGTTAAGATACGGAATCTAAATTTGTACATTTTGATCATAGTTTAAAGTAAAGAGAAGCATAATTGGTTTTCATTATAAACCCTTGTTCTATTTTATGGTGAATTTCCTAAAGTATGATCATATAAGTAAGGGAGTAGTATTTAGTATCGAGTTGGTTATCCGTCCAAGGTCACATGCCCTAAGCTACGACCCAATGTAGGTTTATCTCATTCCCAATATGGATGAAGTTACAAATATTGGTCACTTAGTATAGGTCCTATTCTGATGGCAAGGGTAGGAAAACTTTCCCCAACATGAGCTCTCCCCATCGTGGATAAGATGCTGGACTCCATGATAGCTCACATGGTGTATGTCGGTTAGAAGTACCTCCCTAAGAAAGAATAAAAGTAAATCTTTTAGAAACTAAGTGTTATGTTTCAGAAAGTTATTCTTATGCTTCATTACTTATGTTATGATTTTGCAGTCTTTGTTTTATTAAAGCTCAAGGTGAGTCATTTACGCTTAACATGTATTATGTGAAAGTTTACATGGACATCGAGTTATTTCATTACTTATGCATTCACCCCCATATGATCAGTGCATTCCAAAAGTACTAATCCATAAATATGTCTATGTGGTACATTCTCTCATAATGTAGGTACCAATTATAGCCTACACATCATAATCAGGTAGTTTACAACTTCCAGTCAGCAAGTGATGAGCCTTTTTGATTCGATGGCTTGTGGTAAGCATAGTTCAAGTAGCATCTTATTTTCTTTATTCAACCTTATTGATTTGGGATAGCTGGGGATCATGTCTCGGCTACCTATAGTCAGTATTGGTAGAGTCTTCATAGATAGCCAACAGTGTTGATGTATTTAATTTTAGTCTAGTTTTGTATAACCAAAGTTGTAATTATTTTCATAGTTTTTTTTAAGATGTTCATCTAAATACATTTCTTCCGCTTATTACTTCAAGTTTTATGTATTTAAATTAGTTGTTCACGGGTTATGCCAGTATAAGGGTTAGATTGGAATCACTTGTGGTCCTAAGCATTGTGTGACATCTAGGGGGTAGTCCCGGGGTGTTACACCCATTAAGTTGGAATGTTCAAACCCTAAGTTATTTTTCACTTCTTGTGCTTAAGGGAGATGATCTAGGGATTTGAGAGTGTTAATACGTATTTGGGGACCTTAATTTAAACTATTGATTTTTAGGGATGGTTATGGAACATGAAAAGACTTTGTTTCCCTTAAAATACAAAAACAGAGCCCCTACTCCACAAAGCATTGGCCATGCGGCGTTCAGCCCATATCTTAGCCACAAGGTAGGTGATGTCTTTCCCATGGCATATCCACAATATGGGAGGAACCTATCCTATCACCTTGCTCTAAGGTAGGCGGCTCTTAGGCCATCGCCTAGACTTTCCAGTATTTATAGGCGATGGCATCGCAACCCATAGCCATTGTGTAGGTCCCATTTTGCGATGCCTACTTAGTTTTGAGGTCCCAAAACACCCCCAACACCTCCCACAACGTCTACACATAATCTACCATCACTACAAGGAACCTAAAGGTCATTTTAGATGTACCAAAAGATCATTACAACTACAGGGTGTTACAGTTAGCGACATAACTAGTGAGTTTTGACCTGTTTTCCTTCTTCTTCCATCCTCTTCCACCCGTACACTATATAATTGACTTTGGTCTTAAACTTCAGACTTGAATTGAAAATGTGGTCCTCAATGGCCCATTACGAAATGTAAGAGGAGAGGAGTCCATTTGGACTTGAGATATTTTTTGCATGAAAAGAAAAGATAAAGAAATTAATCTATGTTCAAAGCATAAAAGTGACATATTTCAAAGAATAAGAAAATATCAAGAACCAATATTTGAATTACAATAATAGTAGCACACTTTCACAGATATAACAAGAATGAGAGTCAACAGATAAAATACAAAGCAAAGACACCCACTTACATGCCTCATGATTTATATTAAAATTAAGAATGAATAAAGGTAAAAGGAAGAAGACCATATTCATTGAATTAAGGCAAGAACAAACAACATAAGCCTGCGAAAGTAAAGGGATGAGGCAATAAGACAAATACAGATGACTTCTAAAATAGAACAAACATGGACACTAATTCATATAACAAGAGAAAATAAAAGCTAACTTTTCAAGAACGAAATTCTTTAAACTCCAACTAAGGCAACATTAACATTGATTCATACATTCAAATTAGGGCCAACTTAAGGGAAAACATGCAACGACCTATGATTTATATTTCTAGGATATCGTTGATTCTCTTTTGATATTATGAATCAAAGAGACATAAGAATCAAGTCCTTACACACACAAAGAACACATATAACAATCCAGAGTAAGAAAATTAGAATAAAAGTTTAGCATCTCTAAAAGTGAAATATCGTTCAACAATCATACTATGCATGACTCAAAAATTTCTAAATAATTCTATTTAGCCAAAAAACTCCGTAGACAACATGCGAACAAAAGAGGAATAAAAATCTTGGATGGAAAATTAAGCTAGCACTTCATCTTTTATATGAGGATTTTGAAATACATTAATAAAATTAGCAAGAAAATGAAAAATTCTTGACTTAATCAATTACTATTTTTATTATGGTAAAACAAACAATAGTAACTATTTTTCAAACATAAAAGAAACAAGTTTACATGATAAAAACTAACATATCAGAAAACATTGAATTTAATCATGGCATGAGTACGTGTTTTGAGCAAAGATCAAAACTTTATACATAATAATCAAAGAATAAATCCAAAAAGCAAAACAGTTAATATTAAATATTCTTTTAAACATAAAGAAAATAAGTTTACATGCTAAAAACAAATATATCCACTAACAATGAGTTAAACAAGACGTGGATATGTATTTTAAGCAAAGAATAAAAACTTTATCCATAATAATAAAAGAATAAGGTCAAAAAGCAAAATAATCAATATTAACAATTCTTTTCAATATGAAGGAAATAACTTTACATGCTAAAAATAAACCTATCCACCAATAATGAGTTTAAACAAGACATGAGTATGTTTTTTTAAGCAAAGAATCAAAACTTTATTCATAATAATCAAAGAATTAGGCCAAAAGGCGAGACAATCACTATTAACTATTCTTTTCAACATAAAAGAAATAACTTTACATGATAAAAAAAAATATATCCACTAACAATGAGTTTAAACAATGCATGAACACATTTTTTAAGGAAAGATTGAAACTTTATCCTTGGTAATCAAAGAATAAATCCAAAGAAGCACGTTCAATGATTACTAGCAAATTTTTTATACCATGAACGTGAAAATAATCATAATATTGATACTACAACATCTTATATCCTTTAAGGCCATGTAAGACCCCTCAAAATCCTCGCTGTCTTAGTCCTGTAAGGCATGCCCAAAAGAGTTCCTAGACTTAGAAAATCTAGCTAAGTGTTGGGACTTAGTCATTTTAGAAGCCTTGAAACTTGAGGATTTTATCACCGACCTTCGATAGTTGATATTTTAGCTAATTCATGATTAGGAAAGTTAATAGGTATTCCCAAAAAAGTTTTAAATTTTTTGGATCTCGTTCAGACGACGTTTGGTGTCCTAAAATAGTGGACCAACTCTATCTTGGTGCGCCGTGTCGTCTATTGCGTTGGTCAATATTGTTCTAGGAATTTCATTCAAAAGTACTGAGGCTTGGTGTGATTATGGAGTAACACATAGAGTATCACATTGATGCCATCGACGCGCCGCATCGATAGCTGCATCGATGCTCAATTTTCAGCTTTTAAAAATTCATGTCCAAGGGGGCAATTAAGTCATTTTTTACCCACCCTTATTTAGTCATAACACAATATTAATGTCCTGAAACATAGTGAATTTCTCAAAACTCTGTCAAAAACAACTCTTAGGGTTTCAACCTAAAGCTCAAGAAATCTCAAGATTTCACCATCACTTTTCAAAAATTAATCAAGATTTAGAATCCCTAGGCCAAGAGCTTCAAGAATCATCCTTCAAAAGTTCAAATACCATCCCAAAAGAAAGAGTTCATCCAAAGTTAATAATCTAAGGTATGTGGGGTTTGAACATGAATAATTCTTTCGTTCTTGTGCCCAAAGATTTGATTTTTATTAAAGAATTTCATATTTTGCAAGTGGCTTTTACGCCCAAATTACTTTATTTTGCGTTTATGAATTTATAAGTTGTTCAAGTCTTGAATTGCATCTTATTTCACCCATTTTATGCTTTGAGTTGAGATTTTATGCCATGAATTGCACATCCCTATAATGATTTGATGTTTTCAAGTGTTCCAAGATAGATATCAAGAATTAAGCTTTTTTATGAAATTTAAATCATTTGAGTATATGTAAATGCTTTGAGCCCAAGTATGAACTTTGATGTTTCATAAAGACTTTGTTATTGGCATGATTTGATAAACAATCATTCCCAATTTTTAGAAAGATTACTCTTTGGCCCCAAGTTAAGATAGAAATCCATATTATTTTGATTTAAAGCAAAGAGAAGCATAGTTGGTTTCCATTTTACATTCTTGTACTATTTTAAGGTGGATTTTCCTAAAAGTTCTAAGATTAAGTATGGGAGTAGTATTAGCACCAAGTTGAGCTTAATTCCAAGGTCTCATGCCCCAGAACTACGGGCCACCATGGATTTTTGATTTGCCCATAGTGGGCTAAGATAGTGATCACTAAAGTTAAGGTTCTATTCCGATGGAAAGGGTAGAAAAACTCTCCCTAACATGGGAAAGATGATGGACTCCATTTCAGCACATGGTTTATGTTGGTTAGAAGAAACTCACAAGGCAAAGGGCCCCAAGTCCTTTAGTCCCAAAGATCTATAGTCCCTATGTTTCAAAAGAAGTTCCTTATTCTCCTTAAAATAAAAGAATATATTTTGAATGTTATTGTTTTAAGATTCATTTTTCTTACAAGCTTTGAGAATAAGAGGAGAGTACAAATTTTAGAACTAAGTATAATGACTCACGAGATTTATGTTACATGTTTTGTTATTCATTATTTATGAGATTTAGATTTTGGATTTAATCAATCAATATGAGTCATTTATATCAGTATGCATGGTTTTATATAAAGTAATGATATTGTTTACTTAATGCATACACCATCATATACTCAGTACATCCTCAAAGTACTAATCCACATATATGTTTGTTTGCTACATTGTCTCATAATTTAGGTTCAGGTGTTCATTCTCAGCAGTGACAGTGACCTCGATGACCTCCATCTACACTTTCGCAGTTGGTGAGTCCCCATGGTTGAGGACCTATTTCCCTGATTTTAGTCTTTGTAATATTTGGTTTATTGTTTTAAGTTCAGTTCAAGTCAGTTGGGGGTTTGTCCCAATGACTCTCTAGTTCCTTAGTAAGTATAGGCTTGTCGTACTATTAGTTGGAGTTTCCAGATTTTTAGTATTTTTTAACCGAACGATGTCTTTTGTTATTTTTGTTTAGATTTGAAATAATATAGTATTATTTCTTGGTTCATTTATCCTAAAGTAAGTATTAGAAGCATTAGTAGTCTAAAATAGTTATCTTAGGGCTAATTGTAGACTTAAGCACCGTTAAATGCCTCAGAGATGAGATTTTGGGGTGTTACATGCCATCTATAGCAAACAATCCCAGCAAACACAATTACAACTACAAACTACAAAGAAGAAGGTTATGAAGAAGAGAAAGATAATAAAACTATAAATAAAAAGGTGTGTTTACCTTTTTTGGGGCATCAAAAAAGGACTTCAAGCTTTCTTCGGAGTTTTAATCAAAGCAATCTTTCGAGAACCCCGATTAGACTACAGCTTGAAAAATTTTACTTAAGAAAACAAAATCAACTATATTTTCAAAAGTTTTTTCCACACTTTGAGACTTTTTTTTTTCTCTTTTCAACTTCAGCTTTCTACCAAAATAGTGGTAGTATTTACAATAAAGTATGGAGATCCAATTCTATTGATCCACCACTATGGGAGAAAGTATTTAGGGGTGTTTATAGAATTTTAAAAATTGAAGATAAGGTGAAGTGGAAGACACGGTGTGTGTGTGTGTGTGGGGGGTGTGGATTGTACAATGTAGAACAACTTTTGAATTTCAAAATTAGATAAAGGACAAGGTTGCGGGGGGATTATACATTATAGTATAGTTTTTTGAATTTTAAAATTAGAAAAAGGACAAGGTTTAGAGGGAATTGTACAATGTAATACAATTTTTGAATTTTAAAATTTGAATTTGGAAAATGGATAGGTTTGAGGGGGAATTGTAAAATGTAGTACAAATTTTGAATTTCAAAATTTGAATTTAAAAATTTGAATTTAAAAAATGGATGGACAGGGTTGAGGGGGAATTGTACAATATAGTACAATTTTTTGAATTTCAAAATTGAAAAAAGGACAAGGTTGAGGGGGAATTATACAATATAATACAATTTTTAAATTTTAAAATTGGAAAAAGGACAAGTTTGGGGGGGAATTATACAATGTATTACAATTTTTGAAAATTAAAATTTGAATTTTGGAATTTGAATTTGATTTGGTCGGAATTGGGTAGAAATTATGAGCATTTTTAGGAATTTAGGGTTGTTTAAAATATAACCCCAATTGGGATTTAAAATTTATCCATGCTTTATTTAATTTTAACCAAATTGAAAATAAGTTGGTCGATTGCATTGAATTTATGGCCAATTTGGTTTCAATTGTGGTCAAATCTAATAGATTGACTAAATTAAATTAAAATTCAATACGAATTAATTCTTTCTTTAATCTCAAGCTTCTTGATCGAATTAAATTAAATAAATATTACTCAAAATAAATTAATTTTGATAACAAATTTTATATCAAGAATTTATCTATTTAGATTTATTTTCAAGCTTAATAAGTTAAAGTCCAATTTTGATAAAAATGTTCATTTAAGTAACAAAATTTATACAATTTTTCATATGTAGATATGAAAACGTATAATCTTCAATTAAAGGACAAAATCAACCCAAACAAATTTTTTAAAGCACATTTATCCGGATGAGATAAATATTTCAACTTTATTTAAAGTTGAAGAAACCTTAGGGTTAGATTTAGTCATGGAGGGAAAAAAGTGTGAACAACTGCCCCCTCCCTTTGGGTAGGATGGATGCAAGTAACCCTGGGCAAAGGGAGTTTTACATTCCTAATTTTTGTCCAACCACAAATTTGTAAGTAAAAGAGATTAGTTTTTGCCTGAGTTTCATGGTGTTATGGCTGGACCTCGGTATCAAGTTTCCTACATATCTCTGGTTACATGAGAATTCAACCTAGTTGTATTTTATAAAACTTGATTTAAAGCAGGATCTTCAAGAAATTCAGAAGCTGTTTTAGTTTTGTGTTTGCTAAGGAATAAGGAGATTGGGGGGGGGGGGTTCTCATGCAGTATATTTTTAAGCAAAGAGCCCAACCTACATATCCTCGAGACTTAGGATATTAGACTACTTGTAGTTTGACTTTAACAGTGGAAAAAATAGTCTTTTATTTCAGACAATCTTTGGTTCGAGATGAGTGACAAGTTAATTGGTCTATGAAAAAAAGGCCTATAACCTCTTAAATATGAATATGGAATTCTTCAAATCCATAGGCAAGAACTTACTTGACATAATCTCCAAAACTCTAACTATGTTGTCACCCAGATTTGAAAGAAAAAAAAGTTTACCCTCGGTATGAGTTTAGAAGTATCCCAAAGGTGAACTGGAAATAGAAATATACCAAATTAACCACATGCCTTCTAATAATGGTGTGGTTGGATGGTGTTGTCTATCATCCTTTTGCTCGCATCCAAAGAGTTTGACATCCCTCTCTAGACTATGTCCCATTTTGCTGCTAAGAAAGAGTTCCACATTGTGTTGCATCTTTTTTGGAGTCGTCAACCCCTATGGTTTTGATTTGAGATTTGCATCCTCTTGAATGATCACGACATTGTCTTAAACAAGAATCGTTAGTAATACATACAACTTATTAAAATGGGTGTATAGTTTTTTACCATATCTCTACGTGAGTTGTAGCCTGAAAAGTGAAGACACCCTCTCATGTACCTAGTCAGAAGAATGTAACTTGCAGTAAAAGACACAACAACCCTTTTGGTTGTTGTATAATTATCTTATTTTTTGATTTAATATGTCTTCAAAGTGGGGTGACCATTTGTACACCGACGACACTTATGCAGAATGGTCCCTACAACTATGTAATCTTATGCTGATGCAGAAACCCTTTTGATCACCAATAATTCTTGTTGTACCTGGAATGATAACCTCTCCGGTTATTGAAAATAATTCTTTGCAATTTATCTCGGGTAAGTCTTGCACATCTTTTGTATCGATACGACTTATAGATTTCTCTTGAATTAACAATATTTAGATAATCTTGTGCATTATTTGATGTTGGATATGAGGCGACTTATAGATATCCTTTTAATTGTTAGATTTTAGGTAATCCTTCACATTATCCAATCTTGAATAAGAGATGTCTTACATATATCCCTCAAATTGATAGTTCTCAGGTATTCCTGCATATCATCCAACCTTAGATACAATATGACTTATAGATATCTCCCAAATTTCTGTTCTTTGGGAAATCCTACACATAATCGATCTTGGATATGATACAACTTATAGAGAACCCTTTGACATATCAATTTGATAACCTCGCACATTCTTCGATAAGAATTTAGTTGTGACTTATGGATAACCTTCAAACTATCAATCTTTAGGTAACCTTCCACACTATCCAGTTAGGATGTTGCTGTGACTTAAGAATTAATTGTAGACTATCAACTCATTGGTAATATTTTACACAATTGTATTTCAAATAATATGACTTATTGATGATCCTCAAATTGTAAATTTCTAGGAAATCTTATATGTTATCTATCTTTTTATAGCGACTTAAAGACATTCCTTCAAAGCATGAGCTTTTGATGCATTCAGATACTGATTCATGATGAGATATCCTTGACGCGAGTATTTATGTCTCACGTGTCAATAGATATTACATTCCATGATATCCTCGATGTTGGCTTTTTTTTATCGCGTGTCAACAGATAGTAAATACCATGATATCCTCAATGCTAGCATTTGTGTCTCGCATGTCAATAATTATTAAATATTATGATATCCTCAATGCAAACATTTGTGTCTCGCATGACAATAGATATTCAATGTAGTGGCCCTCTTGGTAATGATATGCAATGGCCTCTTGGAAATGAAATAAAATAAAATGGACCTATGGCCAATTAAATGATATGCAATGGCCCTCTTGGCAATTAAATGATATGCAATGGCCCTCTTGGCAATTAAATGAGATGACCCTCTAGGCAATGATATGAAATGGCCCTCTTGGCAATGAAATGAAATGGTGCTTTTGGTGATTTGAAAATAGTTTCACTTGAGTCCAATTATCTGTATTTTTGGTTTCTACATGTACCTGTACTTAAGGTAGACAATTAGTAGGCACAATGTCTCTCTCGATGGCGACCACAGTTAAACATCATGACCATTTAAACGACTAATTAGAATAACTTAGTCAGATTTTTATCTTTTTTTTTCTATAAGCATTTATATGATAAATCCACCAAATGTAATAAAATAGGTAAAAACCCTTTTTTAGGGACTTCTCGAATACCATTTGCATCGCCTCATGGAAAATTTTGAGGATGACATTTTTTTTGCTCTTCCTTCTCTGGGGCAATCCTTTGATTATGTCCTTATAGGGACGTCTCATTTGGTTGTACCTATACTTAAGGTAAATATTTGTAGGAACAAAGTCGCTGTTGCTAGCAGCTATTTTTAGAAAAATTCTAAAAAAAAGATTTATAAAGAAGATAAGGCATCTTTATTTGTCCTTCATGGTCTAAAGAAATGAGATAGACAATTCAAAAGGTCCTCGATAAATAGATATTAAACCCATCTTTAGGGATACCTAAAATTACCATTCTTGAGCATTATATGCTTTGGTGCGGCTCCCAACTAACATGGAGAATTTTGAAAAAGATTCCTATTTTTGTGTATTGATCCCTGCATCCACAGAAAATGATTAGTTTGAGTGAAACTACTCCGCCTTGACGTCCTTTGATCCTTGGTTTTCTCATCGCCATCTTTCTAGTGCTCTATCATGTTGGGACTTCCCCCCTGAATCCCCATTCATATAGATGCCTAGTCAATCAATAAGTGATTTTTTTTTTTATAGATTTTTGAAAATAGTCTTAATTTTAAAAACTAGTTTCAAAAACATCTGTAAAAGCTTTAAGAAAATCTCTACCAGTCATGTCATGTATTATCTCAATGAACATCTTTCTCTTGGTTCTGACTATATCTGACCTTGGACGGTGGATTTCAAGAGATTTATCATCATTGCTGAGGTTTTCTACCAGAAGCTCTATTATAGCCGCAGATTTAGTCTATGTAGCCTTGGACACACCTAGCAATTTCCTAAAAAATGACTTCAACCTCTGGTGTTGGGTGATTTGAAATATGTTCCAGTGTTTAGTGGAAATTCTGAGGCCCTCCAAAAAATTTCTTCCCCAATTTAATGTTGTATGAGATGAGCTTAGCTCGCGAGGATTCGAAGTCTTTATTGGTATTTGTTCTCTTTTTTTATGATGATTTTTCTCTTATGAATTTTATCAATTCCTTCTTGAAAATTCATCCCAGTTTTCATTTTCTGGGGTTATATGACCAAGCCATTAGGGAGCCTACTTATCTCGTTGAAGAAAGAATCAGGTCAAACGTAGTTTAGGACTATGCTAGAGGTAATATAGAAAAATCTAATGGGTTGACAGAAGTCGAAATAAGCTGCCTATAAATCCTTTTATTGAGAATTCAGATCATCACACAGTTTATACATAAACGAAAAGAGTAAATACTCCTTAGGGTTTGATCGAAGCCGATACTGGCCACCTATGTATCCCTTTCTTGGGAATTCAGGTAAAATGTATTACATACATAAAAGAAAAGGGATTCTAGGCAATTACACTCCATAAAACGAATACTGTCATAGACGTGATTACGAATAAACAAAAACTAAAACATCCTTAAAACATAATATCTCTTTACTGTTTTGGAATTGATTGGTTGGGTCCACTCTTGACCATCCATCTCAGATAAAATTAGGGATTCTCTAGGTAGTACCTTGAGAACTATGTATGGTCCTTGCCAATTTAGAGAAAACTTTCTTTTTTACTCTTCTTGGTGCGGGAATATGCATTTGAGAACTAATTTCTCAACTTTAAATGTTAGAGCTCTTACTTTCTTGTTGAACGCACAGATCATCCTGTATTCGTACAACTGACCATGACACATGACAACCATTCCTTTCTCATCAATTAACATGAGTAAATCATAGCGAGCGTGAACCTATTATCCATTACTTAATCCGGCTTCTTGAATAATCCTTAAGAAAGCTATTTCAACCTCTCCAGGTATCACAGTTTCATTCCCATAAACAAGTATATAAGGAGTCACCCTAGTGGTGGTTCAAACTGTTGTATAATACCTTAGTAGAGCATAAGGAAATATCTCTTGCCATGATCTATCATTTTCAATCATTTTACTCAAGATGTTCTTGATAATCTTATTGGCGGCTTCCACAACTCCATTCATATGTGTACGATGTGCGGTCGAGTTATGATGAACAATTTTGAACTGATCACAAATCTCATTCATAAAGTAACTGGTCAAGTTAGCCCCACTATTAGTAATCATTGATTCTAGAACTCCAAATTGGCAAATCAAACTATTCTTGACAAAAGCTACAACCACCTTCTTGGTGAAGGATCTACATGAAGCATCTTCGACCCATTTAGTGAAGTAATAAATGGCAACAAAAATGAATCTATTCTCATTTGATGTTGGTATCTCTATTGGTCCGATAACATCCATGGAGAAAGTTAGGAAAGGCCAAGCTGAATTAATCACATAAAGCTCATGTGGAAGCATTTGAATTAGATTTTCGTATATCTGGTATTTTAGGCACTTCTGCACATACTTGGTACAATCATTTTCCATAGTCATCTAGAAGTAACCGGTTCTTAGGATCTTTCTAGCTAGGGCAAACCTGTTCATATGTGGCCCTCAAACTTCTGCATGCACTTTGTTTATTAATCTCGTGGCTTCTGCAGCATGACACATCTTAAGAATCCTATGTTTGTTGTCCTTCTAAAAGAAATTTCTCCACTTGGAAAATAATTCTTTTCCAAACGCTGGATTGTCTTTTTTTGATTGTTGCTGGCCTCTTCGGGATATATTCTAAATTCTAAATACCTTTTTTTTCAATCATAGTACCATGTCTTTTCATCAGGCTCCTCTTTGATGTGCACATAATGTGCGTGTTGTTCCTTCAAGATTATTTCCAAAGGATCAATGTAACTCTGATCTGGGTGCTAAATCATAGAGGATAAAGTATACGAAGCATCAACAAATAAATTTTGTATCCTTGGAATATGTCTGAAATCAACTTCCTTAAATCTCCCATACAAATCCTGCACCAGCTCTACCTAAGGGGTAATTATGAAGTTTTTCACCGCCCATTCTCCCCGTACCTGGTGAATCAACAAATCTGAGACTCTGATGATAAGTAATTCACAAACACTTCTATCAAGTGCCAACTTGATACGTAGGATGGAAGTTTCGTATTCATCTATGTTATTGGTACACAGAAAGCATAGTTTAGTGGTTTTTGGATAGTGTTGGCCCATTTCTTACACCAAAACTGCTTTAATTCCTGAGCCTTTAAAGTTGACCGCTCCATCAAAGAACAACCTCCATCCGATACATATCTCTACAATGTCTTCTCCCACAAATAAAATCTCATTATTTGGGAAGTAAGTTTAAAGTGGCTTATATTCATCATCAACCTGATTCTCTGCTAAATGATCTGCTAATGCTTGCCCTTTGATTGCCTTTTGAGTCACATACACAATATAGAACTCACTCAACAACATTTTCCACTTGGCTAACTTTTCGGTAGGCATGGCTTTCTGAAATATATACTTTAACGGATCCATTCTATAAATGAGATATGTTGTATATGAGAATAGATAATGCCTCAACATTTGTGAGGCCAGGTCAAAGCACAAAACGTCTTTTCTGTAAGAGTGTAATTAGCCTCATACATGAGTAAACTTTTTACTAAACTAATAGATTGCTTTTTCTTTCTTAGCGGTCTCATCATGTTTCCTAAGGACACATTTAGAAGCATTGTCTGATACTGACAGATAAAGTAACAATGGACATTCTTGCCTTGGTGGGACCAAAACAGGCAGAGTAGATAGATATTCCTTGATTATGTCAAAATTTTTTTGCCATTCTTACGTCCACTCATTTAGTGCATTTTTCTTCAAGATCTTCAAAATTAGCTCACATATGACTATTGATTGGGTAATGAACCTACTAATGTAATTCAAACAACCCAATAAATTAATAACCTTTTTCTTGGTTCTTAGTGGTGGTAAATCTTAAATTGTGTTGATCTTGGATGGGTCTAGATCAATGCCCCTTCTACTGACTATGAACCCCAGTAACTTCCTGGCTGACACATAGAAAGAACACTTAGCAGGATTCAACTTCAAGTTGTACTTTCTTAGTTAGTTGACGAACTTTTCTAGATGGATTAGATGTACTGAAATCTTGCTGGATTTGATAAATTGAATCATCCATGTACACCGTGATTTATTTATGAATCATATAATGAAAAATCATCGCCATAGCCCCCATGTATGTCGCACATGCATTCTTGAGACCAAACGGCATTACCTTGTAATCATAAACACCTCAGGTCGTAATGAAAGCCATTTTTTCTGCATCTTTATCTGATGATACTCGACGAAACAATCCATGAAAAACTACATTTCATGCTTCTCTTATTTATTGGTAAGGATGTGGATGTTAGGTAGTAGAAAATTATCTTTAGGACTTACTCTATTCAGATCTTTGTAGTCAACAAGAATTCCGATCATATCGTTCATTTTTTGAACAGGAACATTATTGGCTGTCCATGTTGGATATATTGTGACCTCCACAACCTTTTCTTTGTCACTTCTTCCTTGATTTAACAAGATAGACATTGATTCTAATTCTCTTGACTTGGTCATCGTCCTCTAGTTAACTGCCTAGATTTCTTCTAGGTTAGGCTTTCTTGATTCTTGAACTCTTTCACTCTTCTGTTGACCATTTTAGGGCTATTGTATCCTATTCATCATCATCTTTCTTGCTTTGTTCATTTTTCTCTTGTCATGACATAGCATGACAGCTTTTAGATGTTTTTCATTTTTCCAAAAACAAGGCAAATTTGACAACATCAAGTAGATTACATAAATAAACAGTAAAAATTTTCACAATAGAGGAAGCTTTTGTTGAACATTGAAAAAACCTTTATGAACCTTGATTATGACCCATAAAAATGAGAATCTATGCCTTTTTGGAAATCATAAAAAACAAAAGATAAGTAAATAAACTTAAAGGGGTGGGTGTAGGGCCTCTTTCGTACTGCCACCAACTTTGTAAAAACTTAAATTTCACTTTTTCCTCTATTCTATTGATTGGGAGAGTAATAAGTGGAGTGGAAGTCTAGTTCATGAACACTTCCTCCAATTCATCTTCCTTGATTCCGGCTGTAATACTCCACATTTTTGGGCTAGTCTATGAACCATCGTTCTTAAGTGTATAAGCTATAATCCAAGTGATTTCCATGTGAATAAAAGTTTCAAAATATTTATCCTCATGTTTTATTTTCTTTTGAGGTTAAAAATGTTCATAAGAATCACTTAGAGCCAAGTTGAGCTAAGATCATTTGAGTCCTCTAAAATTTTATATTCTATTCTACAAGGGTCTATTTTAAATATATATAACTTTTTATATACATGGAATTTTATAGCTCAAGACCCACCAAATTGTAGATAATTGAATTAGCTTTCCAACAATACCAATTTTGCAAAAATCCAATACCCAAGTAAAAAGTTGTGGAATTTTTTTGTGAGAGCCACTAAAACGACGCGATCTCGACGTGCGGCCCGAGACAAAAAAATAAAGAAGATCCAAAGTTGTTTTACATGTTAATTCTGTTCCTAAAAGGTCTAGTGACACTTTGGTTAATTTCCTTCACCCAAAAATGCCCCTAACACTTAATTGTAGCCCTAAAAACATTAGATACATTATTAATCATCTTTTTCTCTCCAATGAAACCCTAGCCTCCTGAAGAACACCAAGAACTCCATGAAATTTTCTTTAAGAAAAGAATCAAGAATCAAATTTTCTAATTCAATAATACTTTAAAGATTGTGTTTCTCCTTCAAAATTAAAGTTTTAAGGTGTGTGGGAGTTCATCCATGTGTCCTATTTAACACATGGAGCCCAAAAATCAAATTTCAATTTTAAAGTTATAATATTTACATGTTCCCATGAATTTTATTTATAAATTTTCATGAATCTCAAACTTTTATCATGTTTTTATGAAATTATGGGTGATATTAAACCTTAAATGTTTGAATGGTATTGTTTGACAAATTTAATCAATGATTTTAGAGGTGAAACCATGCTATTACTACTATTTCTAACTACTCCCATGCTTAGCCTAAACCATGAATTACAAGTGTTTGATGAAATGCCTACAAGAATGATTTTGAACAAAGGCTTACGTATCATGTCCTTAGAGTTTTAGTTGGATTCTATGGTGGATCCTATATTCAAGATAATTAGAAATAATTCCTCATTTTAAGTTCATGTTTTCCACATGTTTGATCCTTACATGTTGTGATGAAATGCCCATGTCCTATTTCAAGTAAATTTAATGTAATTTCCCCAATTCACGGTGTTGGTTATGAAATCATGCTATGCTCTCATGTTTTTAAGATATTCCCATGTCCAAGTATTAATCTCCATGTGCTTGATAGAATGCCTATGTGAATTGAATTGGGTAATAATGATATGTTACCATGTGTTCTCATCCATGTACAAGTCCATAACATCCAAGTGTTTGACAAAATGTCTAAATGAAATCATTGGTAACAATTGACTATTATTATGCTATTATGATAATGCCTTTTATGCTATCGAGTCCAGGGGATATGTAATACTCAATAATTTAGTTATTTATCTAGAGCTAGTGTCAGTTACAAAACAGTATTACTAACATCACGATCAGTAGTACTATTAGTCAGTTATAGAACTTAGTAGAACTCAGTCAGTTACAGACCTCAAGAAAATCTCATTAATCTAAGTATTAATCTAGTTCAGTTCAGTATTCAGTATTTTTATTCAGACTTCAGTAGTATTCAGTATTTAGTTCAGACCTCAGTAGTATTCAATATTCAGTTCAAACCTCTATAGTATTCAATTAGTTAGCAGAATTCAGTAGTATTTTCGTCATTCAACAAAACTCAGTGAACACAGTTCAGTTTAGTTAAAAAGTACAAACATTAATAGTTCAGTCTAGCCTAGTACGAAATAGGAAATCAGATCAGTGTCTATTCAATTGGGAGTAGGATTCAGCACTGAGTGAACCCAAGAATAGGTACTCAACAGTCAGCAGAGGGTGTGATCCTTAGAAGTAATCCTGGCATTCCAGAACTACGTAGAAAGTGTAGGTTGAGACATCAAACCTGCTAGATGAAGGTTGATGAGGTGTTTTAACCTTTCAAATGAGGGTACCACCGTTATCATTAGAGTACTTACCAGATAAGGGTACCTTTTTTTGTGTTTTTACCCATGGCACAGTACTGAAGCCCTTCCAACTAGGGTTACAGGTTAGACCCTAATCCTTTTAGAAGGGGGCATGTTGATTAGATGATTACCTCACATAGTTTCAGTTTTAGATTCAGTCTCAAAATAGAACTCAATCAGTTGTACAGATTTAGGACTGTCAGATACAGTCACTCAGCTCAGTACAGAACTCAGTTAGTTCCACAAGATTAGGACTGTTAGATACAGTCACTCAGCTCAGTACAAAACTCAGCTAGTTTTATAAGATCAGGACTGTCAAAAATAGTCACTAAATTAATAGTATATTTGTCATCAGTAAACTAGTTATCAGTAATACAATTATTAGTTATCCTACATATTAGCTACTCAATTATCAAAAATCAGTATTTAATTCCATTATGAGTCTCAGTTACAGTATTAGTTATAGTCTCAGTCACAGTCTTAGTCTAGTAATTAGATTAATAACCCAGTTCAGTTTTAGGTTTGCTTGACCATAGTATATAGTTACCACTTATCTGGCTATCAGTATTTGAGTACCTTAGTTTACAGACTATTTTAGAATCATGTTATATGCTTGTTATGGCATTCTCAGATAATACAGTCTTCACGAATTCATGATCAGTTACCTCATGTTACTCAATCAATCCCTTGCTCATAAAAAAATGCTCTACAGTTTCAATCCAGTTATTCAGACTAAGTACAATCCAGTTTTGCCTACCTAGTATTCATACAGTATCTATGTGTTCTCATATCCCATCTTTAGTTATACTTATATCATTAAAGTAAGTTTTATAGAAAGTAAGTGTAGATATTCACTAGCTTATGAGATCATGTTTATTATTCATGTTTTAAGATGTTTTCAACTTTCAATTTATTCTAGATTATTGGTGAGTCTACCTATACTTAGCATGCATGTTTTAAGTTTTTGTATGAAATTAGTTTTACTTATTGCATTTGCCCCTGCATACTCAGTACATTCCAAAAGTATTGATCTATATATACGCCTATGTGGCTATATTTTCTCATAATTTAGGTACCAGTTATAGCCTACGCATCACAATCAGATAGTTACAGATTCCAGCGAGCAGGTGATGAGTTCTCTTACTTCAGGAACTCCAAACAGTTTTAGTTCATGTACAGTTCATTTACTTTCATATATATTGATTAGTGGTAGTTGGAGGCATGTCCCAACTATCTATAGTCTATATAGAAGAGGATTTATAGATATTAGTCAGAGTCAATTATGTAAATTTTAGTTTCATCCTTCTGACTTATCAGATTAAAAAGCTTCATCATTATTGTATCTATTTTAGATGTTTAGAATGAGTATGTTTCCTCATAGCAAACAGTTATTTATTATGCCATAATTCAGTTTCTTAATAGTATGCCAGTTCATGGGTTAGCTTGGGATCACTTGTGGTTCCAAGCATCGTATGACGTCTTAGGATAGATTTTTAGAGCTTTACAAACTTGGTATCAGAGCTAGAGTTCAAGTGTCCTAAGGTGTCTATGAAGCCGTGTCTAGTAGAGTTTTGCAGAACGGTACAAAAACTTTGGTACTTTTCTTTGAAAGTCTACAAGGCATTTAGGAAATGTTTCCCTTCTTTCAAGTCTCAGATTGGGCAGTAGAAGTATTAGGTAAGAAATTTATGTAGATCCTTATCATGCTCTATTCATGCTAACTTTGCCTTAGTTTTGAGGCAACATAAATAGTGAAGCATAAGGCCTTACAGATAGTGTTTCCTCAGCCAGTCCCTACAGATAATTTTAGGATTACATGTTAGCTAATAAAGTATCCCATCAATGCATTTATGTCCTAAATTTTGAAATATTTCATTCATGTTCATGAAAATCATGCATTAATCTAAAGTCAGATGTACTTTCAGATTTCTTCTCAGAATTTCTTTTTCAGTATGTGATCTAGAATTAGAATCATGAACCCAGGAGTCTAGCAGTAGTAGAGTTGGGATAGTGTTATTCAGATTGAGCAGATTATTTATTCAAAGGTTTAGTTGTACGAAAGGTGAATCATTAGGCTTGAACAATATATGAAATAGTTTAAGTTTGTTGAATCGAGATTAAGTATGATGGTATGGATGAGTTTATCATTTATGTGTATTATTATACCCTAGATTCTAGAGTAAGTGTTTGCAGTTCAATTTAGAGTTTAGTGAAGTGTCCACAGACTTGAGATAATGTCTTAAAGCTAAGGGGCGAGATAATAGAAAAAGTAATCACGTCAGGCGCTCAGATTTTAATAGTAGTGTCAGTGGGTGTAGAAAAGCAGTAAGAGAGGATGATTCCCAACATATTCTTATCTCAATGCAAAGTTTTTCAGCCATCATGATATCTACTCATGCCTAACATGTCAGCTCCCTCATCACAGCTCAGATTCATGCACTTTATAGAAAAAAACCATGTATTCTTTAAGTTTCTAGTATGACGAGTTCCTGTTCACTTAGCAGTATAAATCATGTTCCATGAAATCATGAACTCCAAACACAGGTCATACAACTCATGACTCACGTACTCATGTTGTATAGTATGATCAGATCCAGATACTCATGCTTCACCCATAATGATCAATGAAATTCAGTTTATGTCATGTGTGTTCTTAGATCAGACCTCTCTGATGAATTTATGTCATTGTTACTTTATTCCTCGGGCCTCAATTGAGTGTCAAAGTTATTCCTTCATGCGTCAGGTCCTCATGTTCTAACTTTCAGTGATCTGTCCTTATGTCATAATTAGTTAAAATTCTTTGTGTTTTTTTATTGGGCTAGTGCATGAATGTTTTAAGGATAGAGGTTTACAGAAAATAAGAAAGATGTTTTTATGGTGGTTTGCCTACAAGTTCAAGTGTGGTTATGAAGATAGGCTTGAATGCCATGTTGGTGTACAAGTGGAATGTATAGTTGAGTAAAAGCTTTTAGTATAATTCAGTCCGTATGTCCAGCAATCCAGTTTAGCAGTCAGACATACAAGTTTATATGATTTCCCATCTTTTTCTATTCATGAGGTAATTCATTCACGACCATGTAAGTGATAAATTTAGTTCAGTTTATGCATTTTGCATCTTTTTCAGATCCCAGATATTCAGTCATGTTTCAGTCTATAAGTTTCCTATGCATCATCTCAGCCTCTCTTTAGAATTTCAGCCAAGTCAGTATCATTCGGGGGACGAAGTATCCTATGGGGGAGATGTAATACCCGAAGTATTCATGTATTGAGTCTTTTATCTCTTCCTTAAGAAACAATATCCATCTTGAAGTAATGATTACTCATAAATTGACACTCTCATTTCTATCTTAGCCTTATAATCATTCTCATGTCAGTGCATGTATTTACGAAATTAGTTCAGTTTGTGATATTCAGGTCATGTATCATATTTCAAAATCAGTTAGCAAACATGTTTTTAGTCATTCATGTTAAGAATATGATTTTAGTTAGATTCGTACAGTACCCTCAGTCTAACCAGTCTCATTCAAGGACAAATATTCCCAGGGGGTAGATAATGTAATAACACACATTTTTGGGCTAGTCTATAAACCATCGTTCTTATGTGTATAAGCTATAATCCAAGTGATTCCCATGTGAATAAAAGTTTCAAAATCTTTATCCTCATGTTAGATTTGCTTTTGAGGTTAAAAATGTTCAAAGGAATCACTTAGAGCCAAGTTGAGCTAAGATCATTTGATTCGTCCAAAATTTTATATTTGATTCTACAAAGGTCTATTTTAAATGAATAAAAATTTTTATTTACATGGAATTTTACAGATCAAGACCCATCAAATTGTAGATAATTGAATTAGCTTTCCAACGATACCAATTTAGCCAAAATCCAATACCCGAGTAAAAAGTTATGGAATTTTTTCGTGTGAGGCAGCAAGCCGATGCAATCTGGATGCATCGCATCGACTGCGCCCCGACACAAAAAATTAAAGTGGATCCAAAGCTGTTTTACATGTTAATTCAGTTCCTAAAAGGTCTAGGAACACTTTTTTCAATTCCCCTCACCCAAATACTCCCCTAACACTCAATTTCAGCCCCAAAAACATTAGATACATTATTAATCATCTTTTCTCTCCAACAAAATCCTAGCCTCCTCAAGAACACCAAGAACTCCATAAAATTTTCTTTAATAAATAATTAAGAATACATTTTCCTAATTCAAGAATGCTTTAAAAATTGTGGTTCATCTTCAAAATTAAAGATTTAAGGTATGTGGGAGTTCATCCATGGGTCCTCTTTCACTCATGCAGCCCAAAACTCGAATTTCATGTTTAAAGCTATAATCTTTATATGTTCCCATGTATTTTGTTTATAAATTTTCATGAATCTCAAACTTTTATCATGTTTGCATGAAATTGTGGGTGATATTAAACCTTACATGCTTGAATGATATTGTTTGTCAAATTTAAACTCTAATCGATGATTTTAGAGGTGAAATCATGTTATTACTACTATTTTTAACTACTACCATGCTTAGCCTAAACCTTGAATTATAAGTATTTGATGAAATACCTACAAGAATGATTTTCAATAAAGGCTTACATATCATGTCCTTAGAGTTTTAGTTGGATTCTATGGTGGAACCCAGATTACAGATAATTAGAAATAATTCCTAATTTTAAGTTCATGTTTTCCACATGTTTGATCCTTATATGTTGTGATGAAATGCCCATGTCATATTTCAAGTGACTTTCATGTAATTTGCCAAATTCACGGGGCTGGTTATGAAACCATGCTATGCTTCCATGTTTTTAAGATAATCTTATGTCCAAGTATTAATCTCCATGTGCTAGATAGAATGCCCATGTGAGTTGAATTGGGTAATCATGATATGTTACCATGTGTTCTCCATGTACAAGTCCATAACCTCAAAGTGTTTGACAAAATGTCTAAATGAAAGCTTTGTTGACAATTGACTATTGTTATGCTATTATGATCATGCCATGCTTTACTTTCATGCTATCGAGTCCTGGGGGTATTTAATACCCAACAATTTAGCTGTTTACCTATAGCCTGTGTCAGTTATAAAATAGTATTAGTCACATCATGATCAGTAATACTATTAGTCAGTTGCAGAACTCAATAGAATTCAGTTAGTTACAGACCTCAGGAAAATCTTAGTAATCTAAGTATAGTCCAGTTCAGTTTAGTATTCAGTTCAGAACTCGGTTGTATATAGTATTCACTTCAGATCTCAATAATATTCAGTATTAAGTTTAGACCTCAGTAGTATTCAGTATTCAGTTTAGACCTCTATAGTATTCAATCAGTTAACAAAATTTAGTAGTATTTTTGTCATTTAATAGAACTCAGTGAACACATTTCAGTTCAATTAAAAAGTACAAACAGTAACAGTTTAGCCAAGCCTTATATTAACTAGGAAATTAGTTTAGTGTCTATTCAGTTGGGAGTAGGATTTAGCACCGAGTGAACCCAAGGATAAGGACTCACTTGTCAGCAAGGGGTGTGATCCTTAGAAGCAATCCTGGCATTTCGAAACTACATATCCAGCATAGGTTAATAAATTAAACCTGCCAGATGAGGGTTGATAAGGTGTTTAATCCTATCAGATGAGGGTACCACCATTCTCATTAGAGTACCTGCCACATGAGGGTAACTTTTTAGTCTCTTTACTCATAGCATAGTACTGACACCCTTCCAACTAAGGTTATAGGTTGGACCCTAATATTTTCAGAAAGGGGCATGTCGGTTAGACGATTACGTCCCACTATTTTAGTTTTAGATTCAGTCTTAGAATAGAACTCAATCAGTTCTACAGATTCAGGACTGTCAAATACAGTCACTCAGCTCTGTACAGAACTCAGCTAATTCCACAAGATCAGGACTGTCAGATATAGTCACTCAACTCAGTATGAAACTCAGCTAGTTCTATAAGATCAGGACTGTCAGAAATAGTCACTTAATTAATAGTATATTAGTAACCAAGTTATCAGTAATACAGTTGTCAATAATGCTAGATATTAGTAACTTAATTATCAAACTCTGTATTCAGTTCTAGTATGAGCCCTAGTTACAGTCTTAGTTACAGTCTCAGTTTAGTAATTAGAGCAACAACTCAGTTCAGTTTCAGGTTTCCTTGATCATAGCATACAGTTATCAGTTATCCAGCTATTATTATTTAAGTAACTCAGTTTACAGAATATTTTAGAATCATATTATAAGCTTGGTCTTGCATTCTCAGATAATACAGTCTTCACAAATTCATGATCAGTTACCTTATATTACTCAATCAGTCCCTTTCTCATATGCATAATACTCTACAGTTTTAGTCCAATTATTCAGACTAAGTGTAGTCCAGTTTTACATACCCTGTATTCATACAGTAACTATGTATTATCATATCCCAGCTTCAGTTATACTTATATCATTAAAGTAAGTTTTACAGAAACTAAGTGTAGCGATTCACCAACTTATCAGATCATGTTTATTAACCATGTTTTAAGATATTTTCATCTTACACTTTATTCCAGCTTATTGGTGAGTCTACTTACACTTAGCATGCTTGTTTTACGATTTTGCATGAAATCAATTTTACTTATTGGATTCACCCTTGCATACTTAGTACATTCCAAAATTACTTATCCATATATATGCCTGTGTGGCTATATTTTCTCATAATATAGGTACTAGTTATAGCCTACGCATCATGATTAGACAGTTTCAAATTCCAGCTAGTAGGTGATGAGTTCTCCTACTTCGGGATCTCCAGACAGTTTTAGTTCATATATAGTTTATTTATTTTCATGTGTATTGATTAGTGGTAGTTACACAGATGTCCCAACTATCTATAGTCAGTATAGTAGATGCTTCATAGATATCAGTCAAAGCCAATTATGTAAATTTTAGTTTCATACTTCAAATTTATCAGATTGTAAAGCTTTATCAGTATTGTATCTATTTTAGATATTTAGTATGACTATGTTTCCACATAGAAAAACCATTATTTATTATGCCATAATTCAGTTGCATAAAAATATGCCAGTTCATGGGTTAGCTTGGGATCACTTGTGGTTCAAAGGGTCGTATGACATCTCGGGATAGATTTTTGGGGCGTTACACTGGCTTTCTTGGAAAATTCTTCTATCTTGTTTTCTTTATTTCATCATCGAGACCATCTCTTATGGGTTATGAAAAAGGACTGGTAGAGTCTAGTTTTACTACTAGTCATTTTTTCTTTCCTGTAACAAAGCTACAGTCAGGAAGGAAATATTTTATTCACTTCGATCTAGAGAAGTAGGGTTATTTTATGCCAACAAAGAGTAGTTTCTATTACATGCAAATTAAAAACAACTCAAAGGCTGACGTGTTAGATTCGGTTAGTAAGAAGCAACATAGGATGATGAGGCAGAAAGTAAACACATAAAGTTATTTCTCATCTCATGTGAATTGATCCGTGGATTAATGATGACCTGAGAATTTCAATGAATAGGATTTTACTCATTTATATGGATAAGTGAAATTTATTAGGAAGGTTCAACTTTTCTTCTTTCCAACCTTATTTCTCCTTTCAAGAAAATAGAGGACAATAGAGTTTTTAAAGATAGGGGTCGGGCCGAATGGCCGCCTATGTATCTCACGAGGAGAAATTAGGCCCTATGTAGTTCAAACATATAATGGCTTCTTCTGAGTACATATTCAACCTTCCTATAATGGTAGTGAGAATTTAGGAAGTTTTAAGAATGATTGCCGACTTTTTTGAGAGACTTGAGAGACCTGGAGTATGTTTGGTCAAACTTTTGTATAGTGGATATTTTTATGCTAAGAGGTATTCTTTGAAAAAGGGGATCAGATAAATTTTCCATTGATTGAAATCAATATAACACGTATAAACACATAAAGAAGTTATATCACACAAGCATATTGTAAGAAACGTGCATCTAATTGGGTGACCCTTTGAGCCAAGGGTTGGCCTAAGGAAGTATATGCTTTTTAAAACCAATCCATTATTCCACAAAAATCTCCATAGGTATATATAAAGGGCATAAATTCTTACAAAATTGGCACAAAAGGGACACAATTTTTAGGAAAAGGGAAAATAACATGTGAAAAACAACAATGTCTTGTGCAGGGGATAGTAGCTCCTAGATGTTCCTTCATCGGCTTTCGTTCTCTTAGCTTTATCCACCACTTTTCATATGCGATATATGTTGGTGAAATGTGTTTTAGCCTCATTGGTCATCCTCCTTGTGCAATCGTCTAAATTAGTCAAACATCGTCTAGCATCATTAACCCTTTCCTAGCTCGCTTTAATTCTTCTCTCAACTAGTGTGTGGTTGAGACATACATACAAAAAATAAAACAAATTAGGACTTCCCCCTACCCCAATGGATAATAGATTGGATTAAATAACCTATATTTCTTTAACACATAAATATGATTCATCTTTAATTGGCTCATGGCCAATAGATACAGGGTAGATTTTCGAAATGGCCCAACACCCCTTGGGTATTGGATCATCCTAGGCTCATCCCTAAAATAGGGTTTTCATTTTCTCTCAATCCTAGGTGTTTACAGTGGGTTTAAAGCAGATTTCCAAGTAGTATACTTGGGTTTGGAAATATGAACAATCATCGGACGTCTTACATGCGGATAAATCATTGGATTTCTAACACTTTATTTAGAGTTGAACAATAGGGCTTAGTACATCCACAAAACCCCAAACAATTTATATATTTCAAATGGAAATTATGTCATGAAATGCAACAGTTTAATTTCGTGAAATATAAATACATAGACACAAACAATTTAACCATTATAATAGTTAGTCAAATGAAGTCAATTCAAATGTTTGGTTAGAAAGTAGTTAAAGTCCCCAACAGAGTCACCATTTTTGTTTTATCCATTTTTAACTCGAAGGGATGGAAAACATTGGTTTCGAATTTTAAAACTATTTTGAAACTTTAAAGAAAATTTCAAAACAAACAGAGTCGCCACTTAACTTATTTGAAAAGAAATTACAAAAATTTTTAAGGAAAATACTAAGTCTTAAAATAGAAAAAGACTTACGCTTTTAAGAAAATCCCGGATAAGAGGTTCTTATTAACATCTTAGGAAGGTTTTAAGGAGCCTAAAAGTCTACTAACATGCGGTTATCTGGACTATTTCAAAATCAACTTTGACTAACTTTGAAAATGAGAAGTTGGTGTTTGAAAAAAAATGATTTTAGGAAAAAAACTTGTATAAAATAAGTTTTGGTGACTTAGTAGGGAATTTAACTAAGTCTAAGCAAGAAAATAACAACTATCACGTAAAAGAGGAAGGGAGAAACTGAAAGACTTAGGCCATTAGGCCAAATCAATTAATCTGTCCTAAGATAATTAGGGATTTCGGCCTATCATCACCTGTCCTAATCTAAATATTGGGCATTGGGCCTGTAACCTATCCTAAACTATATTTTTGAGCCCTATTGACCTAAAATCTTCTTCACATGTATTAGTTTACAATGTTGGTTTCGAGGCCACAAATAAATGAATAAGTAAAAGACTAAATAACTAAATAAAAATAAGACAATAATAAAAATGAAGACTTTTCAAGTCTCTTAGCGACATTATTAATGGGTTTTGACTCATTTTCCTTCTTCTTCCATCTTCTTGCACCCGAACACTGTATAATTTACTTAGGTCATAAACTTCAGACTTGGATCGAAAAGGTGGCCTCATAATAAAATACAAGAGGAGAGGAGTGTATTTGGACTCGAGACATTTTTTGCATGCAAAGAAAAGATATAGAAATTAATGTACGTTCAAGGCATAAAAGTGACAGATTTCAAAGCAAAAGAAAAAATCAAGAACCAATATTTGAATGACAATGATAAGCATACTTGCACATGTATAATAAGAATGAGAGTCAACAGATAAAATGCAAAGAAAAAACACTCACTTACATGCCTCATGATTTATGTTCATATTTAGAATGAATAAAGGTAAAAGGACAAAGGCCATATTCAATCAAATAATGCAAGAATAAACAATGTAAACTTGCGAAAGTAAAGGGATGAGACATAAGAAAAATACCCATGACTTCTAAAATTAAACAAACATAGACACTAATACATATAGCAAGAGAAAATAAAGGCTAACTTTTCAAGAACGGGAATCTTTAAACTCCAACTAAGGTGACATTAACAATGATTCATACATCCAAATCATGGGCAACTTTAGGGAAAACATTTAAAGACCTATGATTTATTTTTCTAAGATATCGTTGATTTTGTTTTGATATTATGAATCAAAGAGAGACATGAATCAAGTCTTTACACACACAAAGAGCACATATAATAATCCGGAGTAATAAAATTAGAATAAAAGTTTAGCATCTCTAAAAGTGAAATATCGGCCAACAATCATACTATACATGACTCAAAAATATCTAAAGAATTCTATTTAGCCACAAAAGTTTGAAGACAACATGCGAACAAAAGAGGAATAAACATCTTGGATAGAAAATAAAGCTAGCCCTCCATCTCTTATATGTGGATTTTGAAATCCATTAAAATAATTAGCAAGAAAATGAAAAATTCTTGACATAACCAATTTCTATTTTTATTAAGCCAAAAAAAAATAGTAACTATTTTTCCAACATGAAAGAAACAACTTTACAGGCCAAAAACAAACATATCCGCCAACAATAAATTTAAACAAGGCATGAGTACGTCTTTTGAGCAAAGATCAAAACTCTATACATAATAAACAAAGAATAAATACAAAAGTAAAACAAACAATATTAAATATTCTTTTAAACATAAAAGAAATAACTTTAGATGCTAAAAACAAACATATCTACCAATAATGAGTTTAAACAAGACATGAGTATTTTTTTTTTAAGCAAAGAATCAAAAATTTATCCATAATAATCAAAGAATAAGGTCAAAAGGAAAACCAATCAATATTAACTATTCTTTTCAACATAAAGAAAATAACTTTACATTCTAAAAATAAGGATATCGAACAACAATGAGTTTAAATAAGGCATGAGTATGTTTTTAAGTAATGAATCAAAACTTTAACTATAATAATAAAATAATAAGGTCAAAAGGTTAGAAAGTCAATATTAACTATTCTTTTCAACATAAAGAAAATAAATTTTCATGCTAAAAACCAACATATCCACCAAAAATGAGTTTAAACAAGGAATGAACACGTTTTTAAGAAAAGATTAAAACTTTATCCATAATAATCAAAGAAATAAAGAAAAAGAAATACTTTAAATGATTGTTAGCTCATTTTTATATCATGAATGTGAAAAAAACCATAACATTGATACCACAAGGTCCTATGACCTTCAAGGTCATCTACAACAAATAATCCCAGCAAACACAATAAATACTACGAACTACGAAGAAGAAGGAGATGAAAAAAATGATAATAAAACTAAAAATAAAAAGGTGTATTTACCTTTTTTGGGCAGAAAAATGGGAGTTCAAGCTTTCTTTAGAGTTTTGATCACCATTGAAAATCAATCTTTCGAGAACCCCGAATAGACTACCGCTTGAAAATTTTTACTAAAGAAAAAAAATTAACTATTTGCTCAAATGTTTTTTCCACTCTTTGAGACTTCTTTTTCTCTTTTCAACTTTGTCTTCCTACCAAAATAGTGGTAGTATTTATAGGAAAGAATGGAGATCCAATTTTGTTAATCCACCAATATAGGAGAAAGTATTTAGGAGTGTTTTTGGAATTTTAAAAATTGAAGATAAGGTGGAGAAAATTGTATAATGTAGTAGTATTTTTGAATTTCAAAATTGAAGAAAGGACAAGGTTGAGGGGGGAATTGTATAATATAGTACAATTTTTGAATTTCAAAATTTGAAATAGGACAAGGTTGAGGGAGAATTGTACAATGTAGTATAATTTTTAAATTTTAAAATTTCAATTTGGGAAAAGGACAAGGTTGAGGGGAATGGTATAATGTAGTACAATTTTTGAATTTAAAAATTAGAAAAAGGAAAAGGTTGAGGCAGAATTGTACAATGTTGTACAATTTTTGAATTTCAAAATTCAAAAAAATGACAAGATTGGGGAGGGGGGAGACTGTACAATGTAGTACAATTTTTAAATTTTAAAACTTGAATATTGAGATTTGAATTTGATTTGGTGGGAATTGGGTAGAAATTATGAGAGTTTTTGAGAATTTAAGGTTATTTAAAATATAACCTCAATTGGGATTTAAATTTAGCCATATTTTTCTTAATTTTAACCAAATTGAAAATCAATTGGTCGATTGCATTACAATTCTGGCCAATTTGATTTCAATTATACCCAAATCTAATAGATTGGCTAAATTAAATTAAAATTCAATACGAATTAATACTTCCTTTACTCCCGAGCTTCTTGATTTGCTAAAATCAAATAAATATTTCTCCAAATAAATTAATTTTGAGAATAAATTTATTTAAATAAAAACTTTATCTGTTTAGATTAATTTTCAAGATTAATAAGTAAAAGTCCAATTTCGATAAAAATGTTAATTTATGTAACAAAATTTATACAATTTCGCATATGTAAATACAAAAATGTATATTCTTCAATTAAATGATAAAATTAAGCCAAGCAAATACTTTAGAGCACATTTATCTGAATGAAATAAAGATTTCAACTTTATTAAAAGTTGAAGAAATCCAGAGTTAAATTTAGTTGTGGAGGATAAAAATTAGGTGTCAACACTATCCCTCTTACAAATCACCTGTGAATCCATCTTTACTACCACCTCGTCCTCTTGCATCGAGTCATTAAACTTGCACTCTAAGTACTCCTTCTTGGTTCTATTCAACCTGAATCATTTAGAATCTAGGGTTTGTCTCCAAAGATCCAACTTATCATTAACACCTCCACATGTCTTATCAATAAAAAATACATCCTCCGCAAAAAGAATACACCAAGGCATCTCTCTTTTTTATACTTCGCATTAGCAGATCCATCAATAAGGCGAATAAAAATGGGCTAAGAGTTGATCACTATTGTAGCCTTGTCAAGATAGGGAAATTCTCGAAATCTCCTAGCGCAGTCCTTACTCGAGTCTTCTCCTCATCATACATATCCTTAATCGATCTGATGTACGCTACTGGGACCCCCTCGTCTCCAAGCATCTCAAAAGAACCTCCCTAGGGACTTTGTTATACGCCTTTTTTCAAGTCGATGAACACCATGTGAAAGCCCCTATTCCTCTCCCTATACTACCTCACCAGTCTTCGCACTAGGTGAATTACCTTTGTCATTGACCAAGCAAGCATAATTCCAAATTGATTCTCTAAGTAGACATTATCTTCCTTAACCTCCGCTCAACCACCCTTTTCCAAATCTTTATCGTGTGACTCAACAACATAATACCTCGGTAGTTTTTGCAACTCTGAATGTCACCTTTGT
Organism: Capsicum annuum; assembly: GCF_002878395.1. Lineage (NCBI taxonomy): Eukaryota > Viridiplantae > Streptophyta > Magnoliopsida > Solanales > Solanaceae > Capsicum > Capsicum annuum. The sequence goes on along the minus strand of NC_061115.1, from coordinate 21,895,526 downwards.
TCTTATATCAAGGAATCAACTTGCTCTATCTTTATGCCTCGGGCATCTTCGTAGTTTTGAAAATACTATTAAATAATTTGGAAAGCCACCTCAACTTTACCCTACTAGTATACTTCAAAAAAATACTCCGAAACCTCGTCAGGCCCCGTCGCCCTGCCCCTTCGCATCTTGAGAATAGACTCTCTGTCTTCTCTACCTTAAAACATTGACAATAAACAAAATCTTGACACTATTCTAAGTTCTTCAACTCCCCTAGAACAATGTCTCTGTCCCCCTCATCATTCAAGAGTCTATGAAAATACGACTATCATCTTCTCTTAATGAGAACTTCCTCCACCAATACTCTGCCATCCTCCCCCTAATGCACTTCACTTGGTTAAGATCATGAAATTTTAGCTCTCTAGCCTTGGCAAGCCTATACAACCTTTTGTCCCTGACTCTCTCCTCTAATCCATCATATAATCTCTGAAATATTGTTGTTGTACAAGCTATAACTACTAACTTGGCCTCCTTCCTAGCTAACTTGTACTCCTCCCTGCTTACTCTTTCCTCCTCTTCATCCTTACTCTCAACCAACTTATCATAAGCCACCTTCTTTGTATCCATCTTCTTCTTAACTTCTTTATTCCACCACCAGTCCCCTCGATGCATGCCAGATCAACACCTCGAGAAACCCAATACCTCTTTACCAGTCTTTTTAATGCATAAGTAGCCCTATCCCACATACTATCCACGTATCTGTTACACTTCCATGCCTTCATCCCCTCTACCTTCGCCCCTATCTCTAATACATTAACAAAGGTCAGGCTACCTTACTTAATTCTAGGTCGACCCTCCTCGCTCCTTCGCTTGTTTTCCTTCTTGATAACCATGTCCATCACCAAAAGTATATGATGGGTAACAAGATTCTCACTCGAAATGACCTTACAATCCTTACATATCACTCTATCCCTCTTTCTAAGCAGCAAAAAGTCAATCTGAGTATCCCACTATTAAAAGTAACTAGGTGATCCTTTTTCTTCTGAAAGCTGGAATTCGCTACCACAAACTCAAAGGTCCTCGGAAAGTACAAAAGAGTAGCTCTTTAACGACCCGAATCTAGTACCTGGAATGCTACACGGTGCTCATGACCTCGAAGGACCATAAGCTAACCCATGACTGATATATGTACCTATATACTGCATGAAATACTAAATAATAAAGAAAACATGAACTAAAAGGCCATAAGGTTCACATATCTAAAGTAAAACATAACATCTAAAATGGGGTATGCAATACCCAAAACAACTGAAATAACTGTTTGAACATAATAGTCTAGAAAGCCTCTAACTGACTGAACTGTCTGAGTAAGGATTTGATGGGACATGTACCAAGGATTTGATGGGACATGTACCCAACTAACTCCAACTGATAAACTGATTAATGAGATAATATGGAATAATCATGTTCTCAAAAGATGAGGACTCACTTCTAACTCTGACTGCTAACACTGGAATCTACTACAGCTCTGGAGCTCGTGTCTCTGAACCTATGGTATAACATACCATAGCGTGAATATATCAGTACTTTGAATGTACTGGTATGCATGTGAGGTAGGCTAAATACATAGGGTTCATATGTATGAACAATGATAATAACAGACTGACTATCATGAGCGTGAGAATACGTAAATGAGACATAATAACTGACACTGATATCGTGATAACATGATTACTGAATCTGAATACTAATAACATGACATAGTGATAACTGATATACCTAATAACATGAGTGACTATATCTAACAGTCCTGAATCTGATGTAACTATCTGAGTTTTGTACTGTATCTGGCGGCCCTAAAATCTGTAGCGTGAAACTATGGGAAATAATTATCTAACAGACATTCCCCAGATACGCCATTATGGCTGAGTTGGGGTCTAATCTATAACCCCAAATAGGAGGGTGTCAATACTGTGTCACTGGTAAGGACAAGCTGTGGGTGACCCTCACCTGATAGTGTGCCCTGTATGAGAATGGTGGGGCCCTTATCTTACAGTGCTTATCCACCTCATAAACCCTCATCGACAGTGTTAATGTCTCAACCTATGTTGGCTACATAGTTCTAGAATGCAAGGATAACTGCTAAGGATCACACCCTTATCTAATAGCGTATGTCCCCATCCTTGGGTTTACTCAATGCTAATTTCGACTCCCATCTAATTAGACACTGAACATGAATTAACTGAACTGAACATAGGTTGAATTACTAAATTTCGTTGACTGATGGAATACTACTGATATCTGACAACTGACTGAGTTCATAAGAACATAGAGATTTCCTGAGTCATAAGACTGTCTGCAGTCTAAGGATTCATAGCTTGAATGAGAGTATTGCGACAACATGACATGGCACTAGGCACACAATGAATGTTTTGGGTACAAGTACCCCTAGGACTTGATAGAAGGAAACTGACAAAGTATGACTTGCTTGAATATATAATAATCATCATAATACAATTTTGAAGCATTTAATCAAACATGGTATAGGCATAAGCTTTTACATACATGGGGATTTCATGATATCATGCTAATTAGACATTTTTCCTTCATCTAGGCATTTAATCAAACACATAGTAAGCATAGAATGTGTAAACAACATCATACAATAATTAACTGTGAGGATTCAATTCTAATTTAGTCATTCAAGGGTTTAGTCATAGGATTTCATGGATATATAACTATACAAATCAACCCATATGGAATTTAATACTCATTCATGGAATACAATTCAATTACTCGTTTTCAACATAAACAAAAGCAACCCAATCATGAAATTCAAAAGAAAATCCATAACTTGAATTTAGAAAAGGGATTCTTGGGCTTCATGGATGAAAAGAGTCCATGGATGAACACTATGCATACTTGGGATATGATTCTTAATGTTCTTGAACTTGCAGAATTAGAATTCCCTTAGTTCTTGAAGAAGATTGGAATTTATTCTTGGAGATTAATATTAGAGAGAAACCCTAATCTTGTTTATGGAATAATGATGAACCAAATGGATGAAATTGAATATAACTGGGTATTTATAAGTGGGTTGTAAATGACCAAAATACCCCTATTATAACGACTTAAAAAAATTGAATGGAACCTGCTAAGGTGGGTGCGATGGTCCACTGACTATCGGACTGACCGTCGCACATGGATCTCTATAGGGTCTCACAGCCTAGGCTGTGACAGCTTGGGTGACAGTCTGTCATAAGTTTGATGGTCCGTCAACCTGACAGTCGCAACTTATCCAGAAGGTGGCCTCACTTTTTCCTTTGTGATAGGCTGAGCAACAGTCTGTTGCTAGTCTGACGGTCCGTCGGCCTGGCCGTCACTCCTAGGATAAAGGTAATTCTTACTTCCTTCCTACGACGATCGTGGGCGATGGTTCGTCGCTAGTCTGACGGTCCGTCGGCCTCACCATCGCATCTGGGCAGTTTTACTGCTTTTTGTATTTTGGCCATAACTTTTTCCTCCGATATCGAATTTTGATGAAATTGGTATCGTTGGAAAGCTAATTAAATTTTTCACATGATAAAAGGTGAAAATCTTAAAAATACAAAATGTACAAAAGTGGATTCATATTTCAAAGTAAGCTTCTAACATTCTTGAGACAATTTCAAGCTAAGAAAAAGTGCGGGGTATTACAAACTCCCATAATATTCTTATCCCAGAAACCAAAGCCTCCATGCTAATCATCATAGCCTCTTGGCAATGACCTGATGTTCTTAATGAAATCCTCTTCTATGAAAATCTTCTCCAAGATAGGAACGCCTCTTACCACATCATCTAAAACCTCCCAAAATCTCTTTTTCTCCTCCTCGTCCAAGCCCACATATGTGCATAATCACAATAGATCTTAAAAGTAAACCCTCCAATGACAAACTTAATAGTCATAAACTTATCACTAACCCTTTTAACCTACACTACCTGTCCCCTAAGCTCTTCATCTTCTAAGATACCTACTACATTCCTATGTCTCTCACAAACTGAGTACCATAACTTATGCCAATCAACATACCTAGCCTTAGAACCTACCCACTTGGTATTCTGAACACACGCAATATTGATCCTTTTTTTTCTAAGAATCTTTACAAGCTCTATTGAATTTCCTCAAAGGACTCTATGTTCCATAACCCTACCCTCAACCTATCATCTCTCATGCCCCCTTCCCTAATACATCACACTTTGTACCTCAAACCTAACTCAACACCAGGCACCGACCCCACCCTCAGCCCCTTTAGACGTGACCCTAGTCTACCATTAAACACCAAAACCACTACTCAACAAAAAATAGCACAGAAATAGCTCAAAAACAGCAATAGCAATAAAAGGTACCCACAAAGCACAATATACAACCAAATATCAAGAACAACAAACACTAGACACCAATACAAGAAAGTAGATAGTCCACATAAATGAACCCACATTAATTATAGGCAGTCGAGATTTAAAAAAATAGTGCACTAAAATAAAGTTCAAAGGTTAGAAGTCACCGACATACGTAGATCAAGTACTCTTCTTTTTTTGGCTATGCTAGATTCTGATAAATTAAGATAGAAATTGGTCGCCGAAATATTATCGTCGAAAATTTTCTTAAAGATTGCTGAATAAAATGTGGTCTGAGGGTCGCCAATCTTGATGGAAACACCACTTGCAATTTTGGGTTTGTTGTCGTTACCACCAATGGTCATCGAATCAGTTTGCCTGAATCAATTGCAAACAGATCTTCTTTCTTCTCAT
>NC_061115.1:21808584-21887756 GCF_002878395.1 Capsicum annuum | reverse complement strand
CTATCTGAGTTCAATTCTATTTCTGAGTTGACTGTATATGACAGTCCTGATATACTGAAATCTGAAGAACTATCTGAGTTCTTTACTGAGACAGGGTAGCTATAGCTGACAGTCCTGAAATCTGTAACTGAAACTGTGGGAAGTAGTTATCTAACTGACATGCCCTAAATATGCTATAATTGCTAAGCTGGGGTTCAATCTTTACCCCGACTGGAGGGGTGTCAATATTGTGCCACTGGTAAGAACAGCTGTGAGAACCCTATATTGGTAGGTACTCAAATGAGAATCGTGGGAACCCTAAAATGATAGGCTAAGCCACCTCATCAACCCTAATCTGATGGGTTAAGATATCTCAAACTACGCTAGCTACGTAGTTCTGGACATAAGGATGACTACTAAGAATCACAACCTGAACTGGTGGGTGAGTTCTCATCCTTAGGTTCACTCGGTGCTAACTTCTACTCCCATCTAAAGGACACTAAACTAAATAACTAAGCTGAACTGAATAATTGAACTGAATAGATTAGCTGAATTGATACTGATTAACTGGACTGATACTAGTGGTATTGCTTAGTAGAGCTAAAGTAAGTTTACTAGATTCTAATGACTGATGGAATGTACTGAGTTCTTAGGAATGGTTAAGAGTACTGAAGTTACTGAGATTGACTATGAATACAGAGGTTGCTGAGGTTACTGAGAACTGAGATTACTGAGATTACTGGACTATTGAGATTACTGAGATTTTTGTGTTTTCCTGAGTCACACAACTGACTGAATTCTATAGATCATGGCTTGACTGAGAGTATCATTAAAACATGACATGGCTCTAGGCACACAGCTATATTTTTTAGGTACAAGTACCCCCAGGACTTGAAGAAAGAAAGCTGACACAACTTGAATTTCTTGAGTACACGACCATCAATAAAAATCCATAATACATGAGTGGGGGATTTCATAAAGTACATGGTCATCATAATATCTATCATGCATAGGAATGCTTATAATTAATTCATAAATCTCATATTCTAATATCATGGGCATTTCAACAAAATATACTATTCATAGAAATCGCATGAAAACCATTCAAGCTTAAGGGAGCGGCAACATGTAACGTTTAGTTCATATTGTAATGATTTGGGAATATTATACTTCATGTATTTATTCAACATCTCAAACATGGTAGGGAAAGTATGGATATATTTTGTGTACATAATTTATATCTCCATTATCATACATGCTTTATACCACAACAATAACAACACATAATTTGCATGGAAATTCATATTGGAGTGTATGACTAACATGAACTTGTTATTTAGATATCATGAAATCATGTAAATATGAAGTTCTAACATAGTAGGCATTTTATCAAACACCTTGCATGCATTCTTTAAGGCATAGGTGGATTTTATACTTGCATTGTATAAATCCAACTAAAGATCTTGTTTTTCAACTAAAAACATAACTTTCATGAGATATACAGTCACGATACTATTATATAGCAAAACAAACAAGCATCAACATGGGTATGATCATATCACCACAATCAACCAAGCTTCTGTATTTTAAGGATTGATTCTTGAACTCCACAGACGAAAGAATTCCGTGGATGAACACTACACATACCTTGGAAGGGAGGTTCTTGATGATTGACGGAGGAATTTCCATGAAATTGGATCGTCAAGCTTAATTATGCAACCCTAGTTGTTTTTCTCTTTTAGTGCTCTTTGATGATGCGCTTTGAGATGTTAATAAGGTTGTAATGTGTTTAGAAGCTATATATTTTGTAGGGTTAAGTTTAGGGACGTGTAAGCAGTGTTAAAAGACTTAATTACCCTCAAAATAACTCAAAACGGAGTGTTTTTGGCATTGGAACTGACTTAGGCGGTGCCTAACCAATCGCCTAAGTTTGGTTGGGTGGCGCTTCACCAATCGCCTATCCTTACTGTCTCTCACAAAAATGGGCATAACTTTTCACTTGGGTATTAGATAAAGGAGAAATTGGTATCGTTGGAAAGCTAATTCGATTCTCTACAATTTGGTGGGTATAAATATATAGAAATACCATAATAACATTGAGTTATACTCATTCAAAGATGACCCTTGCAAATTTGAACACTAAAACTTGATGCATTCAAAAACTCTTAGCTTGTATTACCTTAAGTGTCTCATATGAACATGTTTAATGTATCATAATCTATCTTGTCGCTAGGATACTCATTGTAAGTCATGCACTAAAATGCTACTCACAGGATAGGAGGTTTCATACGTAGGAATAATGGTTCGTCTCCTAGCTTAGAAACATACGGGAAACATTCGTCCTCGAATGGAAATTAACTAAAGTGGGATAGATGATAAGATGAAGTACGTACAAGACATACACTACTAAAACATGGGTTCATGACTGGCATGACTGAAAGCTGAGCACAACATACTGAACATGCATATCTGATACATGGGAAGCTAATTCATGAATATAAGACTGAGGATTCTAATAAAGTAAGTTTTCTCAAAATGAGAATGCATATATGATGCACAACTGAAAGCCTGAATCCATGCATATCTGATGCATGATTATATGACTGACATAATACGTGAATGCATGACTAAAAGTACTAATGAGCTGATCACACATATCTGGTGCGTGAATTCATGACTAAACTTACTCATGAACATGCAATGGTCAAGTATCAAGTTTGAACTGAAAATTGAGCATGGAACTGAATACCAAGTTTGGCACTGAAATATGAACATGAGAACAAGTAAGTTTAAGAAAAACTATTTCCTTGAACTGATAATACCGATAAGTTTGAGATTAATTACTCCATATGCATGATCAGAAACATGAGAGCATAACTAAGTCTGGGACGTGGTAGATATACTGAATATCATAATCTGAACCAAATCTTGAAAACATGGCATACGATTGAAGTTGGAGTTTGAGGATTAACTTATGAGTACCCCTTCTCCAAACTACATTCATCAAAAGAAAAGAGAGCAGCATGTTTATGTCATGAAAGTTTGGGGGTATGATGTATCTCCCCCTTGGGACACTATGTCCCTCAAAGAATACTGACTTGGATGAGCTACTGAGGGAAATTGAGGCGATGCTCAAAACACCTAGAACTGAATCCTGAATGAATAACTAAGATCTGAAATTGAGACATGATACATGAACTAAGCTAAACATGACTCCATAAATATACTAACTTAGCTGATTAACTGAATAACTGATAGCTAAATACTAGATCTGCAAAGCTAAACTGTACTTAGTTTGAATAGCTAGGCTGAGATTTTTGAGTTTTATGCATAGAAAATAAGGACTAATTGAGTAGAATGAGGTATCTGAGCATGGATTCATGAAGTCTGTATTTTTTGCGAATGCGAGACCAAGAGTACGACATAGCTCTGAGGTATTCTATAAACTGGGGTACTGAAACACTGATAACTGAGTACTGACAACCTGAATGCTATGGTAAAGCATGTCTCGAACTGAACTGAGTTTCAAATCTGGTTACTGAACTGAAGATGACATTATAACTAAGCCTATAGCTAGTACAGAAGTACTGAATTCAAGGACTGGACACTGATCACTGAGTGCTGGATACTGAAACTATAATTGAGTTGGCAACTGAGTTTTTTGATGGCTACATGCTGGGGACTGACATAAGTCAAGGATCTAAATGTACACTTACACTTTTTAATTTCCCAACTTCTAAATACGACCCCTTGCTAGATGTTTACTTCCATATTTATCATGACATTCAAGCCTATCTTCACAACTACACCCTCGTGCATAGTAAGCATACAACAATCTTCTCTTATCTAAACAACTGCTCATCACTACACTGTTCCATAAGGAGAGCTAACTCGAGGAGTAAATCAGGAGGACCTAAACAATGAATAGATACAAACTAAACTTGACACATGAATGAAACTTGAGGAATAAAATATCAATAGTTTGGATTTACCAATAAGGTCTAAACTGAGGATATACATAACATAGTCTAAATGTATCTGAAATGTAGGGGTATTGCATGAGTTATGGAAGCTAAGTATACTGGAAAGCATGATATGCGTACATGAGTCATGAGCTACATGACCTGAGTCTAGAGTTCTCTGTAATCGTGGGACATGATTCGAGTACTGAGGGAGCTAGAACTAAACCCCTTATACTGGGAACTGAAGGCACACATGATCCCATGGAAAGTACATGAAAGTAGATTATGCTCATGGAAGATGACTCGTACTACGAAGTAAAAAGGACTCGTTATGCTGGAAATTGAATTCATACATGATTATAGTTCGTGACCATAGAGTTGGTATGCTATGCCTGAGTTAGTTTTGTGATAGTTGAACTGAAAAAACTCTGCACTGAGATAAGAATGGTTCTGCAATTGTCTTCCCTTACTGCTTTCTATACATACTAGCTCTAGTAATGAAATCTGAGGGCCTGGCTTAGGTACTTGATCTACCATCACATACCTACATTATGTTCAACACCTGTCTGTCTTACTAAACACATTATCTGATTTTGTTTCCTCATATACTGCTAATATCACATTCACACCTTCATGCTTAATTTTAAGTCAATAAACTTAAGTGTTTAGCTCGTACTGTTCAAGCCTACTGATCTAATCCCCATGAATACATAATCTAATCAAATAGAATAATACTATCCCAACTCTACTACTACTAAACTTCTGGGTTCAAGAATGAGTTCTCATAATCATGAATAAAATCCGTATGACCTTGGAAAAATAATGAACTAATGGGATACTGTTTGAGACTGACTGTAGGGATTGTTTGAGAAAGCCCTATCTTTAGGACTTTGAATTTCCTCATTTCTGTTACCTTAAAAGTAAGGTAAAGTAAACATGAGCGGTGCATGATATGAATCTACATGGGTTCCTTATAGAAACTTGATATAGCACGATCTTGAGACATAAAAGAAGGGAAACTGTTCCTAAAACATCTCATAGCCTCTTGCACATAAGTGTGGTGCACAATACGCCCATGTAGAAGACTCTACTTGATGCAGCTTTCAGACTTCGTAGGACACTGTTGAACCGTAGGCTCTGATACCAAGTTTATAATGCCCCGATTTTCTGAACCAAAAAGCTACACGGTGATCATGATGCTGAAGGACCACAAGCTAACCCATGACTGATATCTGTACCTATAAACTGCATAATATCTCATAAAATATGTGGAAACATAAACTGTAAGGCCATAAGGATCAATACTAATGCATATTTGAAAAATATGGTATAACAATACCAAAAAGGAACATAAATACAAAAGTCTTAACATCTAATCTGACATCTAGTCCAAAAGCCTCTAACTAAACTGAATAAGGAGTTGATGAAACATGTCTCCAACTAACTCAAACTACTGAAATAAAGTAAAAACTGAAATAGAAATGAAATCATGAAGTCCTCAAAGGATGAGGACTCACGTCTAACTCTGCTGATCCTAGAATCTACTGCTAATTTGGAGCTCATGCCTTTGAACCTATGGTGTAACATAAGAGAAAGCACCATAGCACAAATACGTCTACGTCTGAATGTACTAAGTGTACAAGTGTAGTAGGCTAAATGCAAACGGGTATATGAATGGACAATACTGATTGCTATGAATGTGAGAGTACAAAAAAGTATACATAACTGTAACTGAACTCACGGAGGTATGGACTATTGAGTCTGAATGCTGACAACATGAGTGAACTGATAATGAGATTCTGAAAGACTGAGTTTATTGATATTGATATGTAAATAACTAATAAATGATGGATTTGATACCGTATTACTGAATACTAAAAGACTGAGATTGTATTACTGATAAATGAATGATTGTTTTTGATAGTGCGAATTATGAAGAACTGGTCTGATTGACTGTATTTGACAGTCCTAAAGCTGAGTACTAACAGCATGAGTTCTGATAACTTTTGTGATTGATAGCATAAGTGACTGTATTTGACTATCCATAAATCTGAAGGAAACTATCTGAGTTTAATTCTATTTCTGAGTTGACTGTATCTGATAGTCCTGATATATTGAAATCTGAAGAACTATCTGAGTTCTTTATTGAGACTGGGTAGCTATAGCGGACAGTCCTAAAATCTATAACTAAAACTGTGGGAAGTAGTTATCTAACCGACATGCCCCAGATATGCTATAATAGCTAAGCTGGGGTCCAGTCTCTGCCCCGACTAGAGGGGTGTCAGTACCGCGCCACTGGTAAGGACAGTTGTGAGAACCCTATACTGGTAGGTACTCAAATGAGAATGGTGGGAATCCTAAACTGATGGGTTAAGCCACCTCATTAACCCTAATCTGACGGGTTAAGATTTCTCAACCTACGCTGGCTACGTAGTTCTGGAACACAAGGAGGACTACTAAAAATAACACCTTGAACTAGCAGGTGAGTTCCCATCCTTGGGTTCACTCGGTGCTAACTTCTACTCCCATCTGAAAGATACTAAACTAAATAACTACGATAAACTGAATAATTGAACTGATTTGAATGGCTTAACTGATACTGATTAACTAGACTGATACTAGTGGTATTGTTTAGCAGAGCTGAACTAAGTTTACTGGATTCAAATAACTGACAGAATGTACTGAGTACTGAGGACTGGTTGAGAGTACTGAAGTTACTAAGATTGACTATGAATACTGAGGTTGCTGAGGTTACTGAGCACTGAGATTACTGAAATTACTGAGATTTCTGAGTTTTCCTGAGTCACATAACTGACTGAATTCTATAGATCATGGCTTGACTGAGAGTATCATGAAAACATGACATGGCTCTAGGCACACAGCTATATTTTTTAGGTACATGTACCCTCAGGACTTGAAGGAAGGAAACTGACACAACTTGAATTTCTTGAGTACACGACCATCAATAAAAATCCATAATACATGAGTGGGGGATTTCATAAAGTACATGGTCATCGTAATATCTATCATGAATAGGAATTCTTATAATAAAGTCATAAATCTCATATTCTAATATCATGGGCATTCCGACAATATATACTATTGATAGCAATCACATGAAAACCATTCAAGCGTAAGGGAACGGCAACATATAACGTTTAGTTCATATTGTAATGATTTGGGGATATTATACTTCATGTATTTATTCAACATCTCAAACATGGTAGGGAAAGCATGGATATATTTTGTGTACATATTTTATATCTCCATTATCATACATGCTTTATACCACAACAATAACAACACATAATTTGCATGAAAATTCATATTGGAGTGTATGACTAACATGAACCTATTATATAGATATCATGAAATCATGTAAATATGAAGTTCTAACATACTAGGCATTTTATCAAACACCTTGCATGCATTCTTTAAGGCATAGGTGGATTTCATACTTACATTCTATCAATCCATCTAAAGATCAGGTTTTTCAACTAAAAACATAACATTCATGAGGTATACAGTCACGATACTATTATATAGCAAAATAAACAAGCATAAACATGGGTATGATCATCTCACCACAATCAACCAAGCTTTTGTATTTTAAATATTGATTCTTGAACTCCACGAATTAAAGGAATCCGTGGATGAACACTATGCATACCTTGGAAGGGAAGTTCTTGATGATTGATGGAGGAATTTCCTGGAAATTGGATCTTCAAGCTTAATTATGCAACCCTAGTTGTTTTTCTCTTTTATTGCTCTTGGATGATGAGCTTTGAGATGTTAATAGGGTTGTAATGTGTTTAGAAGCTATATATTTCGTAGGGTTAAGTTTAGGGACGTTTAAGGAGTGTTAAAAGACTTAATTGCCCTCAAAATAACTCAAAACAGAGTGTTTTTAGCATTGGAACTGACTTAGGCGGCGCCTAAGCAATCACCTAAGTTTGGTTGGGCGGCGCCTAACCAATCGCCTATCCTTACTGTCTCTCACAAAAATGGGCATAACTTTTCGCTCGGGTATTGAATTAAGGCGCAATTGATATCATTGGAAAGATAATTCGATTCTCTACAATTTATTGGGTAGAAATATCTAGAAATACCACTTTAACATTGAGTTATACTCATTCAAAGATGACCCTTACAAAATCGAACACTAAAACTTTATGGATTCAAAAACTCTTAGCTTGTATTACCTTAAGTAACTCATATGAACATGTTTAATGTATCATAAGCTATATTATCTCTAGGATACTAATTGTAAGTCATGCGCTAAAATTCTACTCACAGGATAGGAGGTTTCATACATAGGAAAAATGGTCCGTTTCCTAGCTTAGAAACATATGGGGTATTATAGTTCTACAGGGGCCATACGGTAAGGAGGAATAGAAATGGACTGAGTATCGAGAAGAAGATCAACATCGAACTCTAACTCTCTATCAGGAGGTATCCCTGGGAGATTATCTAGAAAGACATCAGAAAACTCATTGATGACATTAACAGACTAGAGAGTTAGAGTCTCAGACTTAGTGTCTTTTAACTCTGACCAAATGGTAAATACACCCTTTGGAAATAAGCTTTATAGCTTTGAGGTAATAGATAAAATGACTCTTGGGTGACACAGAATTCCCAGACCACTCAAACATGGATGCACGCAGAAACTAAAACTTGACCACTCAGGTCCGACAATTAATAAAGGCATAAGAAGAATACAACCAGTCCATACCCAGAATCACATCAAAATCTACTATGTCTAACTCAATCGAATCAGCCAACAAGACTCTATGAAGAACGGTAATAGGACACTTTTTATACACTTTTTGGGCAACAATCGAATCACCCACTAGGGTAGAACCTAGGATAGGCTCAGGAATAATCTCAGGAATCATTTCAAAATTAACAACAATCAAAGGTGTAACATATACGAAATTGGATCCAGGATCCAACAAAGCATACACATCAAACTAAAATATACGAAGCATACCAGTAACAACATTGAGAGAGTCCTCCTGTTTCTGGCAGGACGGTAAAGCATAGAATCTATTCTGGCGCTGCCCTCCAGCATTGCTAGAAGAGGCGCCTTGAGATGGGGTGGGGCGAGTCGCTAGAACTGGAGCACTAACAGTCTGAGTCTGGGTCTGAGGGGGATAATCGATAATCCCAACTCCCTTGTCCATCCTATGGACAATCTCTTACTTTGTGACCTATGTCACCACACTGGAACGACCCCTCTTCTTACCCCAACACTCACCCGAATGAGCCCAACCATACATAGGACACAGGGACGATTTGGCTTACTGCCAGCATTATACTGGGACTTGGATGCATATGACCTACTACCATGCTCCTGCCTACCTCTAGGAAAGGGAGCACTAGTAGATGACAATGCTTACATAGACGAATGATCCTGATACTGAGGGCGACTCCCTCCCTGCGATCTAGTCTGACCCTGTCTGTGCTGCTCGGACCTAGCTCTCTTATTCCATCTTATTCTATCTCTCTCTTTAATATTGTCTGCCTCAATCAATTGGGCATGAGTCATCAGCCTTGAAAGATTCATCTCACCATTCAGCATAGCAGACCTACACTCCTTAACCACATAACTAGACACTCCAGTCACAAACTTACTCATACTAGCCCGATTATCAGCCACTAAGTCAGGAGCATACTTGGCCAACCGATTGAAATTTAGAAAATACTTCCTAACAGTCATAGAGCCCTCTCACAGGTTCATAAACTCTTCCACCTTCACCTCCCTCATCTGCAAATGGAAAAACTTATCAAGGAATGCATCCTGGAACTCTTGCCAAATTGTGCAGACAACTCCCTCACCTCTACCTTTCCTCCAAGCAACAACCTAGTCATAAGCAAGGTCGTTTAACCCATACAGAGCCAACTACACACTATGTTCCTCAGATACATGCATCACCTGGTAATCTTCCGCACCTCCTCTAAAAATAACCGTGGATCCTCATCAGACTTGGACCCATAGAATTCTGATGGATTCATCAACATGAAGTCACGGATCCTGGCAGCAGCTGAATCACCTCCCAGCTTCTGTGGAGTCGGGTTTGGGTTAGCTTGAACATTTGCAGTAACAGCTTAGGCCAGTTCCTGAAAGGCTACTCAAAATTCAGCATGAGACACGTTTTAATTTAATAGGTCAGCGGGTTGAGGTTGCTGACCATCATTATTTATTCTCACTCGACATGAAGGCATATTTTTGAAAAAGGAGAGAATGAATCAATAGCAGAGAGAGACACTTTAAACATGATAGACTTCTGAAAGAAAGAATCATACTTTTTCCTAAAACGTCTTGTAGCCTCTTGCTCATAGATGTTGTATGCTACACACCAATGATCAAGATTCTACTTAACGCGGCTTGTCAGACTCCCTAGGACACCATAAAACCTTAGGCTCTGATACCAAGTTTGTAACGCCCTAAAAAATGGGTCCCGGAGCGTCACAGGGTACTTGAGGCTATGAGTAGCCCCAAGCTAACCCTACGAGCCATTTTTATTCAGTTCAAATGGCTAAGTAAATGAAATTGTGCCATGTGATCCATGGGTGTACATATAATGAACTCTTGATAGAACTACATGTTCAAAAGCTCTCATATATTGGAATTATGACTTTTATGGGATTGTTGTTATATCTATGTGAAATAATTAGTGTATTTAAGGCACACTAGTGTGCATTCCTATTCACGTGCATGTAACACCCCCAAAAATGGGTCTCGGAGCATCACACGGTGCTTGAGGTTACGAGTAGCCCCAAGCTAACCCTTTAAGCCATTTTTATTCAGTTCAACACAAATTAATGGGGTTTCCATAAATAACCCTCAAATATCAACCGAGTAATCATCATCAAAGAATAAAAGAATTTTAGAAAGATAACAAAATATGACTTATTAGTCAACTCCCAACATCTATACTAGTCTGACAAGACTCTAAGAGAATCAATAAAACCAGTGAGCCATTGAGACATGCCCCAACTGACTCATACTCAGTTATCAAATCTAAACGATTCCGTGAAAACAATATTAGACATCATGTTATCGGAACATGAGGACTCACCATAACAAAGGATGTAGAATAGCATGCTCGAAGAATCACTGTCGAACCTGGAACCGAGCATCTGTACCTACATTCCAAGAAAATACAGCCAACCTCCAAAGATGTGGGTCAGTACCATTGAAAGAAATAGAGTATATGGGTGTGTATGCAGTTGTACAAACATCATCATCAAAAATATTTATAAAAAATATGCAGCATGTATGAAAGACTCACATAGCACGAAGAAAATAATCATAATCCTGAGAGGATGAAATAAGTACAATAACACATGTGAGTCATCATATAATTTGTCAATCACTTTCAGTTCATCAAGAATATCAATTCTCATAATGTAAATATTATTTAAATCTTTCGAAAGAATAACTTTCACTATTCCACTTTCAAATCACTTCACCATTCACCATAGACACAAGGAAACACACACACATTGGGAGATCCTATAACCGACATAAACCATGTGCGCTACATGGAGCCCAATGTACAACCCACGTTGGGGATAGCTGTCCTATCCTTGCCATCGGAGTAGGACTATCGATATTAAATCCACACAAACTACTGATCACTATATAAATTAGCCTCAAGCTCACTCCTATGGGGCACGTAGTTCTAGGGAAATAAGGTCGCTTTATACCTCCTACTCACTGCTAAAGATTTCTCTTGGACTTAGCTCAGATCATTTCAAAGACAATCCACAACAAAACAATTTCAATAATATATAAATATACATTGGAAGCCATCATGCTTCCCATCTATCAAAATCAATCACGTTGTGGATTTCTTTCACACTCCAGTTCAAAACAACTCCATTAAGACCAAAAGGTTAAATCATTCAAAATATCTCAAATATTCAACATCAATGTGCTTATAACATACACTTTCTCAAAAAAATACAATTTCCAATGGAGATTCACTACCTAAATATCAAAATCATGATAAATATCGTTCAAGATTCATTCTTTATATCTCCACACATGTAAATTCATCTTTCAAAATCATAAACATCAAGATTTCATAATAATCATCATAAGATATGGGTTCATGCTTCAAATTCGTAAAAATCAAATAAAAATCATGCCTTTGTAAAGAAAATTACTTTTGGGCACAAGAACGAAAGAGAGTTCTTATTGAAAAACCCCACATACCTTGAATGATGAACTTTAGATTGATACTCATTTTTGAGATATTAATCGTTCCATTGAATGATGGTTCTTGGAGTTCTTGAACTAGGAACTTGGAATCTTAAATAAATTTGCAGAATTAATGGTCAACTTTGGAGGTTCTTGAAGTTAGATGTAGGAGCTTAGGATTTTCTTTTTGAGGGAATTTGATGAAATATAACATATAATGCTTCTAATAGGCTTTATTATAGGATTTGGATGGATTTTGGGTGAGGGGGGATGACCAAAACTCCCCTAAAAATCAAATAATTCTCAAATTTGTCCTTTGGTGTTCTATTTTGATAGTCTAAAGTAGGTCAACCATAACTTTATACTCCGATATCCAAATTAGATGAAACCAATTTCATTTGATAGAGGACTCTCATATCTTTTCGTTGATATATAGTATCTCACCCAGGTCATTGTGTACGAGGATTTATGATCATTTGAAGTTGGAGCAAAAATACGCCAGGCCTTATTACTTTTTCCTAGATGTTTTACTATTTACTACTATTCACGGTTCGATTGGAATATTCATAACTCGTCGCTCGGGTGTCTGTTTTTTATGATCCACATATTATTGGAAAGCTTATTTGATACTCTACATAATGGTAGGTCATAATCTAAGACATTCTTTACGAAAAATTTATAATTCATTCTAGAAGATAGAACCCAACACATTTACGCACAAAATTTCAACGAAAAATTTCCCGGGGTATTACAGTGCAAGTCTATAATTTCCAAGTTCTTAATGAAATACTTTATTGGTTCATAGTGGATGGTTGACTGCTGTCATATTGTCAAGAATTGTTATGTTTTATTATTATTCATGTTATCGAGTCCTGGGGGAATTTAATACTTGACAATTTAGCTAATTGCCTAGAGCTAGTGTCAGTTTAAAGATAATCTCAGTCATTCCATGATTAGTAGAACTCAGTCAGTTATAGAACTCAAGAAAACTCAGTAAATTCAGTATTAGTCCCTTTCAGTATTCAGTTAAATCCTCAATAAACTTATTTAGATAACAAAATTTAGTAGTATTTCATCAATAAATGAAACTCAATGAACTCAGTTCAGTTCATTCCAATATACTCAGTTTAGTATCTATTTAGTTGACAGTAGGATTCAGCACCGAGTAAACCCACAGATGAGAGCTTACCTGCCAGTAGAGGATGTGACTCTTAGAAGCAATCCTTGCGTTCCATAACTACGTAGCTAGTGTAGGTTGACATATCAAACCTGCTAGTTAAGGGTTGATGAAGTCTCTTAATATGTCATTTTTGGGTCCTACCATTCTCTTTAGAGTACCTGTCAGATAAGGGTAACTCTCATCTTGTCCTTACACGTGGAACTGTATTAACACCCTTCTAATTGGGTTATAGGTTGGAACCTAAATCTATTTAGAAAAAGGGGCATATCAGTTCAATGATTACCTCCCACAGTCTCAGTTTTAGTGTTTAAAATAGACCTCAGATAGTTCTATAGAATCAGGACTGTCAAATATAGTCACTCAGCTCAATATAGAACTTGGATAGTTCTATCAGAATCAGGACTATCAGATATATTCACACAGTTAATAGTATATCAGCTAACAGTTACATCACTTATCAATAATCCATGCTATCAGTAAACTCAGTATTTAGAGTCTTGATGACCTCAGTTATAGTTTATGTATTCATGCATGTATTCTCAGCTAGTCATGTTTATGTCTCCTAGTCAGTTATTGTTCATGCATATGAACCCTTGCATTCAACCTTGTCTCACTTTGTATGCCAGTACATTCGCACGCATTGATGCATACATTTTTTTACGCTATGGTGTCTTATACCATAGGTTCAAACGCTCAAGTTCATGACCACGCATAGATAGCTTTAGACCCAGCCAGCAGCAGTAGACTAGTAGTGAGTTATCATTATTCAAGGATATTCTTTTATTTCATTATTTCACTAGATTCAGCATTTCAGTAGATGGAGTTAGTTGGGGGATTGTCCTATCAACTCCAAATTGTAGACATATGAGTTTAGAGGATTTTTAGACTAAAATATTTAGACAGATATTTCAGTTTTGGTATTATTATACCTTATTCAATATTGATTTCGATCTTCAACATTATGGCATTTTATCCCATTATTCCTCATTATACAGTATTATTATTTAGTTATTATAGTAGCTGCCAATCATGGGTTAGCTTGTGTTCCTTAGGGATCATGAGCACTGTATAGCATTTGGGGTACAGAATCAGGGTGTTACAACACCCATGATCTATATGTTTCTAACTCTTCCTGATGGAAGGGCCCCACTCCATGTTAGCTTCATGTACCATAAAAATAAGCTAAATCCACCAATAGTCAATTAGCCTTTCCAAAAATATACTATAACAACCCAATTTTTGGGGATGGAATCCAAACCGTTGTTCCTAAGTATACAGACTTGAGCCCAATGGTTCTATGTCTATATATGTCTGATTATCAGTTCTATAGTGTGGTAATAACTTTTTATATAAGTTGAGGTCATAAAAATCTCCAAACTCAAAGACGAGTTGAGGACTCTTCTATTGATAGAGTTTTAACAGATTCTCAAACTAGGGTCAACTTTAGACGAGTGTTTCTCCTATAAGATATCAATGAAAAGTCTTTGAGTCTTATTTCCAATGAACTTGGTTTCACCTTAATTTGATAGTTAAGTGAAAAGTTATGCTCATTTTACCTCAGCATGTCCGTCTGTCAGCAAAGTGACGACATGAGTTGATAAGCCATCAACTAAGTGATGACTTATCAACCAAATCGTCATCCTTAACAAGAATGTGATCAACTCTAGCTACAAAGTGGCGGCTTAAGTTGATGATCTGTCAAATAAGTGACGACTTATCAACTAAGTCATCACCCATAACCAGAATAGGATTAACCTCATCTACATAGTGACAACTTGAGGTTATAAGCCATCAACTAAGTGACGACTTATCAACCAAGATGTCATCCTTATACAACAAGGGTCCAAATCAATCTTAGGATTGATGATTTAAATAATAAGCTATCAACTAATAGCCCTGAATCTGTACTACTGAGCAGAGTTCTTTTACTGAGACTAATTCTAAAACTGAGACTGTAGGAGGTAGTAATCTAACCGACATGCCCCAAATCTGAACTAGTAGAGTCTAACCTATAACCCCAGTTGGAAAGGTTTCAAGACCGTGACACGAGTAAAGACAACTGCTATGGGGTCAGTCCTAATCTAGTAGGTGACCACTCAGATCAGTCCTGTACTAGTGGGTGATACCGGAGTATGTCAGTCCTATCTAATAGGTGATATCTCATGACTACACTGGCTACATAGTTCTGGAACTTAGGGATTGCTTCTAAGGATCTCATTCCTCTCTATCGGGTGAGCCTCCATTCCTAGGTTTGCTCGGCGCTGAATTCTACTCCCAACTGAATAGACGATGAACTGATTATTTTTCTTAGACTATACTAGACTGAGATGAATCTATTACTGATCATGTTACATGACTCATCTATTTGAGTTCACTTGGTTTTGATGACTGACGGAATACTATTGGATTTTGTTATCTAACTAAATGCTACTAAGTTCAGAACTGAATACTTGAATACTACTAAGATATGAGATGAGTATTGAACTGGACTAGATTGATGTTAATACTGAGATTAATGAGTTTTTCCTAATTTTTGTAACTGACTGAATCCCACTGAGTTCTATAACTGACTGAGAGTACTCATTTTTTCAACTGACTAAGAGTAATACTAATCATGGCATGACTGAGATTATCATGAAACTGACACTGGCTCTAGAAAAGCAGCTAATTTGTCGGGTATAAATACCCCCAGGACTCGATAACATATATAATACAATTCAGGACAACTCATACATAAAATCACAATAGGCTATCATTCACAACACAATCAATGAGGCATCTCTTCAAGCACTTGGAAGTATTAAAGATGTTATCGTATTGGGAAGCATGTTGTCGTCTCATAAATCATTCAATAAGGAATGCATGCACATATCATAATTCATTCACTAAAACCTTTCAATAAACACTGGGCATTCATGAATTTATACATAATTGGGGATTTCTTGTCAACATGCTATAATGACTCTATTTCCGCATTTTATAAAACATATAGGGAGAATACTTTAGTTATACAACATTCAATACATCTAATTAACATGGTTAAATCAATCAACATAAATCTTGTAGGGTTTATTATAACTATCATGAAATTCACCTCATACTAGAACTAAAGCTTGGAACTTTGTAATCAAAACATGAATTAAAAATCAACAACAAGATGAACTTCAATCTCAATTCACATAACCATGAAAAACTAATAAATATATAATCTTCAATTTAGAATAGGATTCTTGAACTTCTTGGGTGGAAGGAACCCAAGAATCAACATGTAACATACATTAGTTGTTGATTTTATAAAGTCTGACGGTTGAATTATCTTGAATTGGGACCCTCAATTGGAAACCCTAACTTTTTCTTTAGAGAAATTGAGAGAAATAGCTAGATTTTGGGTGAAATATAGCTGAATTTCATTTTATTGGGGTAATATAGGAGTGGGAAATTGATTCTTTTGCCCTTGAAAGTTCAGGCTAGAATGCTAAAAATTTGCCTAGGTGGAGTACCCAGGGCGGCGCCCTGCATAGCTCGAGGGATTATCCTGGGTGGTGTCCTGCCTATCTCCGGGGAGTATTCTGGGTAGCTCCCTGCCTATCCTAAGGGAGTATAATGGGAGGCGCGGGCTAATCTCTTTGAGATACTGTTTTGGGCTACCAACAATTCCCTTATGCTATTCAAAATATTCCAAAACTCACTCGAGATATACTACTGACTTTCCCCATTGTGAATCAACTTAAAAATCGACAAACGAAGGTTGGGAAGGTCATAAAATAATTCATCAAAGTTTGATGGCTTATGAAATGAAGAAGTTCCAACACTTAGCTAAATTGTCCAAGTTTTAAGCTTCTCTTAACATGCTTTAAAGAGCATTAATGACTAGGAAAGTTTATGGGGTCTTATAGGTAGAACAACTGTAAGACCCCGCAAAAGTCTAAGTTGAATTAAGCTTCTTAAATCTCTATAAAAGAGCCAACACTTAGAAAATTTTAGCTAAGTGTTAAACACTTAGTCTCATTTTAAGCCTCCAAACTTTGGGGAATTATTTCATGACCTTCCTGACCTCTGTTTGTCGATTTTCAAGTTGATTCGCGATAGGGCAAGCAATAGTATATCATGGGTAAATTTTGGAATTTTTGGAATAGCATAAGGGTATGTTTGGTTGCCTAAACCAGTAGCTCGGGGCGATAAGCCTGCGTCGCCCTAGGTATCGTGTTACTCCAGGCAGGGCGGGGCCTTGCATAGTCCAGCTTACTAGGCAGGGCAACGCCTTGCTAAGTCCGACGGACAAGGCAGGGCGGTACCTTACTAATTCCATCTGGGCCAAAAATATGCACTTGAGTCCCAAACTTTGAAGGGCAAAAGAGTCATTTTCCCATCCCTATAAAAGCCTATAACACGAGATTCAACCCTTACTTCACCAAAATATAGTTGTTTCTCTCAAATTTCCTCAAGAACAAGCCTAGGGTTTTCATAGAAGATTCTAATTCAAGGGATTTCACCATTACTTTTAAAGAAGCTTTCAACTAAGGTATGTTTAGTGTTTATTCATTGATTCCTTTCATCCATGAATCTCAACAATCCTATTTTAAAATCATAAATTATGATGTTCATATAGTGAGTTGAATTATATCCATGTTTATGTTGTTGTTTGATTTCCAAGTTGAAATCTTTGATAAATAGCATTTAAATATGTTAGTATGTGGTTGAAATTCTTGAATTGGAAGTGTAAAATTTTTCCATGATGTATTATTTCAATGTTTATGCGTAATCCTAAAGTTATGCATGCAACGTGTTTGATAAAATACCTAAGAGAATAGGAATTATGACTTATTACTTAATTGTTACCAAATTAATGAATCCATGTTTTACCCTTATAATATGACTCCCATGTTATTATTATGCAGTGTAATGGATTGATGCAATGCTCATGATATTAGACTTATGAAATTATGACATGGTTATATGCATTCCTATTCATGTGTAATCTTATGACATGTAAATACTTCATGAAAATCCCCAATGATTGTACTATGAATTTTTTACTATGGTCATGTGTCAAGAAGTGTCATGTCTTGTCAATTTCATGCTATCGAGTCCTGAGGATATTTAATACCCGATAATTTAGATGTGTTCCTAGAGTCAGTGTCAGTTTTATGATAATCTTAGTCACGCCATGATTAGTAGTATTCTCAGTTATTTTTAGAACTCAGTAGAATTCAGTCAGTTACATGACTCAGGAAAACTCAGTAATCTCATAAAATTAGTCAATTAATAGAATTCAAAAATACTCTATCAGTCCACAGAACTCAGTGAACTCAGTCCAGTCCATCTAGTATACTCAGTTCAATATCTATTCATATGGGAGTAGGATTCAGCATCGAGTGAGCCTAAGGATGGGAACTCACCTGCTAATAGAGGGTGTGATTCTTAGAAGCAATCCTTGCACTTCAAAACTACATAGCCATCATAGATTAAGATATCAAACCAGCTAAATAAGGGTCGATGAGGTGGTATAACATTTTAGATAAGGGTCCCACTGTTCTCGTTAGAGTACCTATTATATGAGGGTCACTCACAACTTATCCTTACTAGTGGTGTAGTATTGACACCCTTCCAATTGGGGATATAGATTGGACCCCAACTCAACTGTAATAGCTTATTAGGGGAATGTTAGTTAGATGACTACTTCCCATAGTCAAAGTCTCAGTCTCAGTAAAAGAACTCAGATAGTTGTTCAGATTTAGGACTGTTAGATACAATCACTTAGCTCAGTTCGGAACTCAGCTAGTTCCATCAAAATCAGGACTATCCGACATAGTCACTCAGTTAATAGTATATTAGTTATACAAAACTCATGTTATCAATTTTTAAATTTAGTATTATCATGATCTCAGTTGCAGTTCACGTATTTATGCATGTATTTTCAGTGAGTCATGTTTATGTTAGTCAGCCAGTTATAATTCATGCATATGAACCCTTGCATTTAGCCTACCTTACTTTGCATACCAGCACATTCTCACATACTGACGCATACTTTTGTTTTGTGCTATGGTGTTTTTATACCATAAGTTCAGACATACGAGCTCCAGAGCATCCTTAGCAGTTCAGTTTCTAGTAGTTAAAGTCTGTGGTGAGGCCTCATAGTTTGAGGACATGATTATTTCATTAGTTCATTATTTTATTATTTCAGTAGTTTGGAGTTAGTCAGGGACATGTCCCATTAACTACCTATTCAGACAGTTTAGAGGCTTGTTCAGACTATAGTGTTTTTAGAAAGTTGTTCAGTTTTTGTATTGTGATACCGTATTATTCAGATATTGTTTTACCAGTTATGACTCAGTATTGAACCTTATGGCAATTTCAGCCCATCTTCCATATTATATAGTATTATGTTACAATTATTGGAGTATGTACCAGGCGTGGGTTAGCTTACTATCATTCAGGGTCATGAGCACTGTATAGGGTCCAGGGAAAAAAGATCGGAGCGTTACAACAACTTCCCCAATGTAGGTGTGAGACATTGGACTCTATGATATCTCACATGGTTTATGTCGGTTAGAAGAACCTCTCACAAGAAAGATTAAAAGTGAAGATTTTAGAAACTAAGTGTAAAAACTCACTATTTTATTCAGATATTGTTTTACATAAGTCGTTATCTCTGAGATTTTCAATTTTCAATTATTCTAGCCCAAGGTAAGTCATTTACACTTGGTATGCATCATTCAAAAGTTTATATGATTATTGAGAGGTTCTTCTAACCGACATAAACCATGTGAGATATCATAGAGTCCCGCATACTGATCCACATTCCAGTTTATGCATTCACTCCCGCATACTTAGTACATTCCAGAAATACTGATCCACATATATAGATCTATGTGATACATTGTCTTATAATGTAGGGCCGGGTGCTCAATTCCACCAGCATGATTGATTTCGAGCATCTCCACTTATATCCCAGCTCTTGGTTAGTCCTCACAGTCAGTTTGAGCCAGCTGAGGCGTGTCCCAGTGGATCTGTAGTTAAAAGTAGAGGCTTGTCCAATTGTTTCAGTTATAGACTTAAAAGTGTTTGTTTTAAAAGTATTAAAGTTTAAGACTTCAGTAAAAGATTAAATTCCGTTTCATCTAGGAAATTAATCCAGTATTTAAAGACTTCATATGTCAAATTATCCTTGTTATGATTTTCAAAGTTGCTAGAAGGCTAAAAAGGGTTAGCTTAGGACTACTTGTAGTCTTAGGCACCATGAGACGTCTAGGGTGTATTCCTGATGCTTTACATATACTATCCAAAGCTGGCACAGTGGTCATAGGCTCCAACATTGGCAAACATGGTTTCAAGTGTTGGCCCCCCTCAGACTACACCTTCTCGGTGAATTACACAAGTCCCGTTAAGCCTAATTAAAATAGTTGCACATAATACCAACCATAGAGTCATTAATTCAGGCATTCCCAACTTGGTATTGTCGTACCAATAGACTTGCAAATCATTCCAATTATTCCAAACCATAACCATTTAACCATATTGACTCCAAATTCCATCTAAAATCAAAAACTATAGCCCGAAAGGGAATTCCAAAATCTCCTTATTCCCTTACCAATTAATGCAATGTAATATTTCAAAAGGTAAGTTAAAATCTACATAGAATCCTTGTGTTTACAGAAAATTAACAATGTGGTTGAGGTTAATATCATTACTATGCCAAAATTCTTCAATATTGATAAATACAATTTACTAAATTCTACCATTATCATAATACACAAATTAAGTTAACAATTCATTATTTAAAAATGAACAAACCATTAAAAATAAGGGGGAAACCATGTAAGAGTATCACAACCTAACACCACTCAACCCTTGTTCAAAGTCAACATCCAAAATACTTATATAAAAAGTAAATTATACAATAATACAATATGTAAATTAGGGAGTGTCTAACATGCCTGAATAACAGAAGAGTTTGGAGAGAATTTGAAATTAAGAGCCCAAGGAATTGCATTCATGAGAAAAACCTTGTATTTTCTTTATTTAAGAGTTCATGAGAAAAACCTTGTATTTTCTTTATCTAGGAGTTAAAGAGGAGAAGAGAAATGTAAGATATTGATAACTAATGGCTAACTAGGTTAATAGGGTGTTTTAAGTTGTTTAATGGGGAAAGGACAAAAAATCCCTTTCCCCATTGACAAAAATAAAACTGAGCAAATTACGTCTAGTGACATGGTATTCCCATGCCACACCCCTATCATGGACCCTTACTTGCTCGGGGGCCCTGAACAATTTTAAAAAATTCCAAAACTTACACAAATCATTCCTTTATCATGATTTAAGTCAAAAATTATCATTACGCATGTGGAAGGATCCAAAATAAATTGGTTGAATTTTTTGGGGTCTTACTTTATCCCCCTTTTGGATCATTCATCCTTGAATGAGAAGTCAACACATTCTTAGCGTGATAATAGAGAGAACGCAATGGAATTCAAGGACAAATTCAAAATGCGACAATAGGGGAAATAAGACTCACATCTTAAGCACTTTCATCCTACATGGGGAACAAGAGTGGGTACTTAGCTTTCATATCCTCTTCCAACTCCCAAGTAGACTCTTCTACCTTTTGATTCCTCTAATGAAGCTTCACCAAAGTTATTTCCTAAGTCCTCAATTTTCATACTTACCTATCTAATATTTCAATCAGAACTTCATCATAGGAAAACGAATCCTTAACACAAATATCTTCAACATCACCCACACACTTTTTATCATACACACATGAAATACAGGATGAACCAAAGTCAAAATCGTCGGTAATTCCAATTCATAAAAAACATATCCAATCCTACTTAAAATCTGGTACAGACAAATGTAACAAGGATTGAGCTTCCCCTTTTTATCAAACCTCATAAATTCCTTTATAGGAGAAACTTAGAATACCCAACCATCAACTTCAAATTCCAACCCCCTTAGTCTCATATCCGCATAAGACTATTGGTGACTTTGAGCAGGCTTAAGTCTTTCTCGAATCACCTTCACCTTTTTTATTTCTTGGTGAACCAAGTCGGGCCAAAATAGCCTAGTCTCACCAACCTCAAACCATCCAATAGAAAACCTTCAGCTTCTACCATAAAGGGCCTCAAAAGGGGCCATTTGAATGTTAGAATGATAGTTATTTTTTTACACAAATTCAATAAGAGTAAAATGATCAACTCAACTTCCCTTAAAATTGATTACAAGGGCCCTTAGCATATCCTCAAGAGTCTTAATATTAAGCTCTGATTGTGTATCTATTTGAGGAAGGAAAATGGTGCTAAGATTTACCTAAATACCCAACTCTTTCTAAACAAAATTCCAGAAATAAGAAGAAAATTACATACCTCAATTGAAAATAATGGACACAAGGGGGAGAATAAATAACTTAGCATAATCCTCTCCAAAGTAGTTGGTTCATGCATGCATGAAATAAGAAGACTTGGTCATTCTATCCACAATAACCCAAATAAAATCATACTGATTTTGAGATCGCCGAATACCTATAACAAAGTCCATATTAATCGTCTCCCACTTCTATACCCAACCTCCAATATTCTACTTTGACTTGCAGACAGACCATGCACTTGGAAATAAAGTTCACCACATCCCTCTTTATATTATTCCACCAGTAGATTTCATTTAAGTCTTGATATTTTTTGTTGAACCTGAATGAACTATATATATGGACTCATGATCTTTGATAAAAATCCTTTCCCATAACCTATCTATGTCAGGAACACACTGTAACACCTCAATTTTTGATGTTATAAACCTCTTCTCTTTTTCTCACAAAGATCAGACCCAGCATAAATTAATGGTTACTCATAAGTTGACTCTCTCATTTCTACCTCATCTATATAGCTATTCTCATGAGAATTCGGGCATTTGTATATTAGCTCTGTAGCTCATTATGTTTAAGATTCAGCTATTCAATTTATTTCAGTTGTGCAAGATAGCATATAGCCTCAGATTCTTCAGTGTTTTAGCTTAATTAGCCACATTCGAGGACGAATGTTCACAAACGGGAGATAATGTAATACCCCATATTTTTTGGCTAGTTTATGAACCATCATTCTTACATGAAAAAGCTATAAACTAAGTAATTACCATGTGAATATAAGTTTCATGATCCTTGTCCTCATGTAATATATTCATTTGAGGTGAAAAATGTTCATAGAAATCAGTTAGAGCCAAGTTGAGCTAAGATCCTTTGATTTATTCAATATTTGTTATGTTAGAAAAGTATAGGTTATTGATGAAAGTACTTAGTGGTTCAGGTTATGAAAAGGGAGTTTAGTTGAAACTTATAGAGCTATGAAAGAAGTTAGGTGTATAGATTGGTGTATAGTAATGATGTGTAGAAGGAGGATGTGTTAATGGATTGTAAATAAGATAGGCCATGTGATTATGATTGATTACTGTTTTTATGAGATTCTAGTGGGCTAGCATTTCTTTATGTTTTATTTTATAGTTCCCAAGTGAGAATTATATGTAAGGTGGGTTGTTAAATCATGTTTAGCACTAGACATTAAGTTTGAATAGTGGATGGTCATCAAGGTGGATATAATAATTTCTTGGTTAGTGTGGCTAGTTGTATGGAAGTGATCTAGTAGGCTTGAAAAGCGTATACAAGAGCTTAAGTTTATATATTCGAAATTTAGTATGATGTTGATGTGTGCCTAAGGTGATAAGGGGCTTCATTCTTTTTTAAATTTATTAAGTGTTGTGTGGTTTGTAGTACCCTTAAATTGATAAGTATGAATGAGGCTATGTGGTATATGATGTTTTTGTCAGTTAGCTTATGGGTTATAGGTTGATGATGTTGGGTATGCTGGTGTAAGTTTTGAGATATGCTATTAGTAGACTACGCAGGAAGCATTAGCAGAGAGTTTTACACTTTCCAGTGTAGTTTTTTTTGGTTAAGTTCTATTATTTATATGTATTGTAAGACCCCACAAAAATCCTTGTTGTCTAAGTCCTTTAAAGCATGCCAAAAGAGTTCTCAAACTTAGAAAATTTTCAGCTAAGTGTTAGGACTTAGTCTTTTCCAGCACCCTCAACTTTGAGGATTTTATTTCCAACCTTCCTGACCTTCGATTGTTGATTTTTACGTTGATTCATGATTGGAAAAGTCAATAGTACATTTCAGGTGAGTTTCAGAATTTTTGGATAGCGTAAGGGCATGTTTGGTACCCCAAAATAGTAGCTTGGGGAAATATGTTCGCGGTGCCTCACCTAGTTTGATACCTGGAGGCTACTGCTATGGGCAAGGCAGCACCTCGCCCAGTCTGATGTAAGGCCCGCGACGCCCTGGCCAGTCCAGCTGGGGTAGAATTCTTCATTCCAACTCTATGTCATTATGGGAAAACGAGTATTTTCCTCACCCCCAATATGCCCAAACACAAGTTTAAGACTATTCTAAGCATATTAGGCATATTTTTCATTACTTTTCTCTCAAGTAATACCCTAAGAACTCCAAGATCCTCCTTCAAGAATTCTATATCCTCCATTGTTACTCCAAGAAAGCTTTAGATTGAGGGGTTCCACAGAATTAGAATTATGGCTTAATGCTAAAGGGGAGATGATAGAATGAGTAACAAAGTCAGACTTCCCGATAAGGATGAGGCTTAATCCATTCTTATTTTAGTGCTGGTATTTCAGTCATTATAATATCTACTCATTCCTTACGTGTTAGTTCAATGATCATAGTTCATGTTCATATGCATAATAGAGAATCATGTACTCTCCCAGTTCCTAGTATGAGGAATTCTAATTTGTTCAGTAGTCGAAATCACATTCCGTAAGTTATGAATTCCAAAATTCAGGTTATGCATTTCATGACTCATGTACTCATGCAACACTCTTAACAATCAGTGAAATTCGGATTTATATGAGGTACGTCCTCATGTTAGATCTGTTTAATAAATTCATTTCGTGAATGCTCTATTTCTCGGGCCTTAGTAAGGTGTCAAGTTATGCTTAGTATCCCTTCATGTCCCGGATCCCAATATTTCAAACTTTCAGTGACCTTTCCTTAGTTCGAGGTAGTGTTGATGAATGATTATGTAGATGGAAAAAAAGTAATTGTATCATGTTGGGAAAATATTATTGTATGTTTATTTTATGTAAGTCCATGAGTGGAGAGTATTGAGGTAAAGTCCTATGTATTATTATGTTAGTTGAGAATAGGTTATGTGTGTCTTCCGAAGAATTGGCTAGTATTGATGTCGATATAAAGATAGGCTTGAATGTCATGTCGGTGCAAGAGGTTGATATTGGTTGTTGAAGTGATGAGGAAAATTATCCTAGAGTGAGTGGTTATGATAGTGCTCGGAGTGTTGAATTCATGACTCAGATTTGTATTATGGTGTGGACTTACGTGTAGCACCTTATGGTTTCGAGTTAGGCCTTACCATTATAAAGGGAACTAGCTCAGTTTAGGCTTTAGTAGACGGATTTATCAATACCATATAAAAACTTTAAGTTGAATCAAGCGAGTATGATATTTGAGGGAAATAGCACAGTCGAGGAAGCATTTGAGAAGTGTTTCTAAGATTGAAAGTACAAAGTTACTTTTCTTAAGGCCTAGTAATTCTATCCGAGCGTATGATTTATGGGTCTATGTTCTAGGCCATAAAGGGGTAGCAATGTTTTAATTCCTTACTCAGATGTTTTATTCATATCATGCCTAAAGTTTTTTACTCCCTAATAGCATTAGAAATTTCTTAGAAAAGTGTTGAAGAAATACCTTATTTGGGTGTAAGCATCAGTTTCAGATTTAGATATTATGTCGTGATTCAGTCTGTAAGTTTCTTGTGTATCATCTCAGTCATTTCCTAGGTTTTTCAACCAAGTCAGTATCATTCGAGGATGAATGATCCCAAGGGGGAGATATTCTAATACCCTGAGTTTTTATTTTATAAACCTCTCATCTTTTTCTCACAAAGATCAGACCCAGCGTAAAGTAATGATTACTCATAAGTTGACTCGCTCATTTCTACCTCAGCTACATAGCTAGTTTGATGAGAATTCATGTATTTGTAGATCACTTTAGTAGCTCATTATGTTTAAGATTCATCTATTCAATTTATTTTAGTTGTGCATGATAGATTATAGCCTCAGATTCATCAGTGTTTTTGCTTAATTAGACACATTCGAGGATGAATATTCCCAAGGGGAAGAAAATGTAATACCCCACATTTTTGAGCTAGTCTATAAACCGTCGTTATTACGTGTACAAGCTATAACCTAAGTGATTCCCATGTGAATATAAGTTTCATGATCCTTATCCTCATGTTTGATTTGCATTTGAGGTGAAAAGTGTTCATAGAAATCATTTAGAGCCAAGTTGAGCTAAGATCCTTTGATTCGTCTAATATTTGATATTCGATTCGACAAGGGTCTAATTCAAACTTGTATAGATTTTTATATAAATGGAATTTTTCATTTCAAGTCCTACCAAATTTTATATAATTAAATTAGCTTTCCAACGATACCAAGTTCGCCAAAATCTGATACCCAAGCAAAAAGTCACAGCCATTTTCATGAAGAGGTAGTAAGCCGAGGCGATATGTCCGCGGCGCCCTGCCTATTCCGGCCAGTGTATTTTTCTGCAGTCAAGTTCCATGTTCAATAGGGGTATTTTGGTCATTTCCCACCCTTAAATAGCCCCAAAAATAGGAGATTCAGCCATCAATAACCAAAATATACTCATTTTCTCTCAAATTCTTCAAGAACAAACCTTAGGGTTTCAATCCAAAGTTAAAGAATCCTCAAGATTCCACCATTGTTTTTCTAAATTAATTCAAGATTCAAGATTCCTAGATTAAGAACTTCAAGATTCTACCTTCAAGAACACCATTGAAGATTAAAAATTTCAAGTTTTTAACATTCAAAGCGTTATAGGAATCCAAGATTCAAGCTTTCTCATCTAAGATCATCAATTAAGGTATGTGGGGATTGAACAAGAACAATCCTTTCGTCCTTGTGCCCAAAACTTGTTTTAACTTATAAAGTATTGAATTTTATATGATTCCTCATGAAATTGAAGTTAGGGTTTATACCCAATTTATAATGTTTGAAGATTATGAGATTTCAATTGATTGAATTTTGAATTACACGACTATTTTCATATATTTATGCATGTAATGCGATTTTCTAAATTTTCCTAACTAAGTTTAAGCATGATATTGAGATTCTTGATCTTATTATTTTGATGGTATTGAAGTATTTTCAAGAAGCATATTGAGCATGATATTTTTCTATGAATTTGAATGTTTATACATTCATTCTAAATTGGGATTCATACCCATTATTACTATTTACAAGATTATGATTTTTGAGAGATTTTAAAGATAAATTTCATGTCTATTCTCATATTTTCGTACCTATTGTAGTATTTTTATGATTTTGACTTAAATTATTATTGAGTTCATTGACAAGCATGATTATTATGATTTTTTGACATGAGTTTGAAGCATGGGCATTAAGCCCTAAGGCTAAATTTTAATATTTAAAGAAGCTTATATTTTTAGTATGCGTTGATAAGGAAGATTTGATCTTTTGATCCTAAGCTAAGATAAGGAATCCACATTATTCATGTAGTTCATGATTTGAAGAAAAGAGAAGCGTAATTGGTTTTTATTCTAGACCCTAATACTATTTTAAGGTGGATTTCCTAAAAGTTCTAAGCAATAAGTATGAGAGTAGTATTTAGCACCGAGTTGGGTATGATTCCAAGGTCTCATGCCCCAGAACTATGTGCTACCATAGGATTATAATTATTTCCACTTCTACGTGGATGACTAAGATAGTGATCACATAAGCTAAGGTTCTATTCCGATGGCAAGGGTAGAACAGCTCTCCCCAATGTGGGAAAGTCATTTGACTACATGAAGAATGCTCACATGGTTTATGTCGATTAGAAGAACCTCCCAAAATGATGTCCCCCACTCTTGAAACAGTTTAATTATTTAAAGTTTTGAGATAAAGTATTTTCTATGAATAATGAGTTTCAGATTTCATCTAGCTTACAAGGTTTGAGAACAAGAAGAGAATACATATTTTAGAACTAAGTGTAATGAGTCACGAGATTTATACTACATGTTTTACTATTCATGATTTATGAGTTTTATATTTTGAGTTACTCAAGCTATGTAAGTCATTTACATTTAGCATGAATGATTTTATAAATGATGATTATGAGATATTGTTTTACTTATTGCATTTAACACACAAATGTTCAGTACATCCTCAAAGTACTGATCCACTTATATGTCTATGTGATACAATCTCTCATAATGTAGGTACAAGATTTACTAGGCACATTCACACTCAGATAGTTGCAGATTCCAGCCAGCAAGGTGACGAGTCCTCTTACTTCAGAGACTTTAGTTAGTTTTATTTATGTTGTGTCTTTTCTTGCCCATATGTATTGATTAGCGATAGTTGGAGTATCTTCCCAACTATTTATAATCATTATAGTAGTGGCTTCATAGATGTCAGTTAAATTCAGTATTGTAATTGCACTGCCTCTTTTCAGACTTTGTTAGGATGTAAGAGTTTTATCAGTATTATGTTTTACAGATTTCATCATTCGTCTATGTTTCTGTACAGTAAATTCAGTCATTTATTCATATTTAATTAGTTTCTTAATAGTATTCCATTAGAAAGGTTAGCTTGGGATCACTTTTGGTCCTAAGCACCCTGTGACATCTTGGGAATGATTTCAAAATGCTACCTCCCTCAATCTCTAAAGTCATAACCTTTTTGATGACATATATCATATTTTATTTGCAGAAGTATGGGATCTAGAACCTATTTCTCCTTTACCTTAGCACTAAGTGATGAATTAACCACTTCCTGAATGATTAACCCTCCATCCTCAGAGTCTAAAAGGTGAACTCCTAGATTTCCCATTCAGTTAATATCCTTCACCAATCCTCTTTTCTCCTCTTTGACATTGGACACTACTTATGGATAACTTGCTAAGAGCATCAACAACAACATTAGTTTTACCTAGGTGGTAGTGTAGGCTTATGTCGCAATCCTTAAGCTATTTGAGCCATCGCCTCTGCCTGAGTTTTAATTCCTTTTGTGTGAACAAATACTATTAACTTTTATGATCTAAACAGATATCCACGTGCACCCCATAAAAATAGTGCCGCAAAATCTTCAAAGCAAAGACCACATCCGCCAACTCTAGAATGTGAGTTGGGTAGTTTCTCACATAAACCTTAAGCTGCTTGGATGTATAGGATACAACCTTACCATGATGAATATAAACACAACCCAGTCCCACATGGGACACATCACAATACACCATAAAACCCTTGGTACCCTCCGCTAGTGTAACGCCCCAAAAATAGGTCCCGAGATGTCACATGGTGCTTAGGGTCACAAGTGACCCCAAGCTAACCCTTGTATTGGCATAACTCATAAGCAACTGAATAAAATGCATAACTTTGTACAAAATTAGTGGAAGGTAACTCTTTTTTGAATCTGATCAATACAAAACTAAATCCACAAGATTACAACTCTGCTTTTACAATGAAAACTGAAATCAAATACATTAATTGTGCTGACTATATTTGAAGCCTTTACTACTATTGACTATGAATATCTAGGACGCAAACCCAACTATCACTAATCAATACATATGATTAAGAAAGTAAAAAACATAAATAAATCTAACTAAAGTCGCTGAAGTAGGAGGACTTATCATCTGACTAGCTAGAGTTTGCAACTATCTAAGTTTGAATGTACATACTAAGACTTGTACCTATGTTATGAGACAATGTAGCACATAAAAATATATGTGGATCAGTACTTTGAGGATGTACTGAGTATATGGGGGTGAAATACAATAAGTAAACCAATATCTCATAGTCATCATTTATAAAATAATGCATGCTAAATGTAAATGACTCACATAGAATAATTTGAAATCTGAAAGTCAAAATCATGAATAATGAAACATATAATCTAAATCTTGTGAGCCATTATACTTAGTTATAAAATTAGTATTTTGTGTTTATTCTCAAATTATATAGGCTAAGTGAAAAAGAGCTCACCTTTCTGTCTGAAAGCTAATATTGTAACTCTGTAACTGAAATCTCAAGTAAATCAATATCAGCCTATACACTTAGTTTCTAAAATCTTTAGGGAAAATACTTTATCTTAAGACTTTAAACATATGTTTTTATGTAAAGACTTTAAACCAGTAGACTTTTTTAAGATTAGGAAACTTCTTTTGTGAGGTTCTCTTAACCGACATAAACCAGTGAGTTGAAATGGAGTCCAACGTCTTGCCCACGTTAGAGATAGGTGTTCTACCCTTGACATGAAAATAGAACCTTAATTTAAGCGATCACTATCTTATTCATCCATGTAGATATGGGAATAAACTTAATTCTATGATGGCACGTAGTTCTGGGGCATGAGACCTTGGAATCATACCCAACTCGGTGGTAAATACTACTTCCATACTTATTGCTCAGAAGTTTAGGAAATCCACCTTAAAATAGCATAAGGGTTTATAATCAAGACAAATTATGCTTCTTTTCTTTAAATCTCAAACTTTATGAACAATGTGGATTTCTTATCTTAGCTTAGGATCAAAAGATCAATTTCTTTCTTGAAACTTGGTAACAATCATCAAAGAGGCTTGAATCATAATCTTCTTGAAATATCAAGACTAAATATTAGGGCTTAAAGATCATGCTTCAAACTTATGTTAAAACACCAAAAGGTTCATACTTGATAATGTAATTATTGATAAATCAATTTAAAATCTTAAAATTTCAGCAATAAGCATGAAAACTCGTGTATTATCATACCAAAACACCATCCTCAATATGCTTCTTGAAAATACTTCAACCATATCAAAATACAAATATCAAGAATCACAATATACGCTTAAACTCAATTGAAAATCTGAAGTTCATATCTCATAACGTACTCAAGGTATTCAGAATCATAAAAGAGAATTCTTTAACTCAAAATAAACATAGAATTCATCAATCAATCATATCATACTCAAATTCATCAAAAAGATACTTTGGGCAAAAACTCCATCTCAAAACATAAGAAATTTACTTAAAAAAATAATTTTGGGCACAAGGATGAAAGGATTTTCCTTGTTCATAACGCCACATACCTTAATTGATGATCTTTGATAAACTGAATGTAAAAGCTTGAATCTTGGACTTCTATTGATGATTAGATGAGGAATTCTTAGAGATTTTGTATTGGGAACCCTTAATATTGAATTTTCTTGGAGAATAATTGGAGGAATTTTTGGGTTTCTTGAAGAGAAAGTATGAGTCTTAGGGTTTTGCTATTTGAGATGAAAAGATGACTAATGACGTATCTTTGCTTTGTTGGGGGTGAAATTATGTGTTTTGAATGGATTTGGGTGAGGGGAATTGACTAAAGTGACCCTAGGCCCTTTTGGAATTGATTTAGAATGTAAAATAGCTTTGGATCTATGTTAGTTTTTTGAGTCAAGGCGAAGTCGACGCGACGAGTCAATATTGCGTCGGCTTATGCCTCACACAGAAAATTAAATAACTTTTTACTCGATTATCAGATATTTGCAAAATTGATATCATTGGAAATATAATTCGATTATCTACGATTTGGTGGGTCTTAATCTGAAAAATTCCATGTATATAAAAGGTTATACACGTTTAAAGTAGACCCTTGTAGAATCAAACACCAAATGTTAGATGAATCAAATGATCTTAGCTCAACTTTGTGCCAAGTCATTGCTATGAACATTTTTCACCTCTAAACCACTTTATAGAATATGATAATGATCATGAAACTTATATTCATATGGAAATGATTTGGATTAGAGCTTAGATGCATAGTAACAATAGTTAGAATCCTAGCATGAAAATACAGGGTATTACATTAGCTCCCCCTTGGAAACATTCGTCCTCAAATGTGGCTAATTAAGCTGAAAACATTAAGGAATCTGAGGCTATACGCTGTCATGCACAACTAAAATAAACTGAATCACTGAATCTTGAGCACAATGAGCTATTGAACTGATTTGTCAGTGCATGAATTCTCATAAAAGTAGCTCTATGGCTAAGACAGAAACGAGAGTGTCAACTTATGAGTAACCATTACTTTACACTAGATCTAATATCATGATAAAAAGATGAGAGGTTTATAACATGAAAACTCGGGGTATTACAATATCACCCTCTTGGAATCGTTTATCCCCGAATGATACTTATTTGGTTGAAATACTAGAAAAAGATTGAGATGATACACAAGATACTCACGAACTGGATCAGGACTTTAATATCTGATACTGAAACTTATGCCTGATGCATTTACTAAGCTGAATTCATAAGTTACAAGGATGCAAACCCATTACCTCTTTGAATAGACATACTCAGGCAGCTTTAGGTAGTAAGGTAGACTAAATCGGAAGATGGAAAACTATAGAAACTTATTTGTATAATTGTTAAACTGGATTGCTGGCTACATGAACTGATTCATACTAAATGCTCACACCCAAATAGGGTATTTCTGTAACACTCTTTTAGGAAGTTCTATCAATATTATGGAGCAAAGAATTTTGGGTAGGATCTGAAAATGATATCTGACTAGGGAATCACAACATTGATACAACTTTATATCTTGGAACGTAGACATAAACATTATAAGCTAGGTTAGAATTTCTAGGCCTTAGGCAATACAACTTCTTACTTTCAAGCTTAGTTACTCTTCTCGAATACCCCCTCAATTATACTATTCCCTTTAAATACCATTGTAACATGATTCGACTTCTAATTCTCACATGGGCATTGATAAACCTATCTACTAAGGTGTAAACTAAACTAATTCCTCTCACTATGGTCAAGCCTAACTCAAAATCTCAAGTTACTACATATAACACCATAACTAAACTGAACTACTGATGCGATATGCAATGCATCACGTTGCTCCTACCAACGGAATATATGAAGCATCTTGGCCATATCGCGTTGAATTATTGTTTTTACTATCAAACCTCACTCGAAAAATCTAAAACTTACACGAGATGTGCTATTGACAACCCCGATCATGCATTTACTTAAGGATTTTAATTCTAAGGTTGGGAAGGTTGGAAACTAATGCACACCACATTTATCCACTTATACACCAACATGACATTCAAGCTTATTTTTATAAACACATGAACGTCTAAGCAAACACCCATAATAGCATACTCCTCGTATTCTATAAATAGCTATCACAACAACTCCCATGCACTACCCCAAGAACACACACAAAAAAAAAATTCAACTAACCACAACATGTATCAAGGACTTGGCCTCTATCTTACTTCACACACTTATGGCATTAGCTAAAATGAGCATACAATGATCTTTCATCAACATGAAATACTTACACTCACCTATCAACACAATCACTCATTAACACTATTATTTTATAAGAAAGAGTCACTAAAAAGGTTAGGACATGATATCTTGAAGCATGGAAGGATACTATACAAAACTTGACATTTAATTGAGGCCTGAGGAATAGCGAATCAACATCATGGATTCATCAAAGAGATCTCAACTGAGGATAGACATAACATAATCTAAATTTTGTTGAGCGTAGCATGAGTAATGGGAATTTAGCATACTATAAAGCATGAGTACATGAGTCATGAATTGCATGACCTAAGTTTGGAGTTCATGGATTCCTGGAACATGATATATACTGCGGAATAAACTGGAGCTCCTCAGTCTAGGGACTAAGAGAGTATATAATTTTCTATGATATTCATGAATAGAACTATGATCACGGAGTCGACACGTAAGGAATGATTAGATATCATGATTACTAAAGTACTAATACTGAAATAAGAATGAGTCTGGTATCTTCCACCTATACTGGCAGCACTACTAAAATCTGAGAATCTGACTTAGTTACTTATCCTACCATCTCCCCCTTAACTTTTATCAATAATTCTAAGTCTGTGGAACCCCTTTACTAAACCTTAACTAAAATACAATCACTTTACTCTAGAGATCGGGTGTATAACAATACATGTAAATAATAGAACTTAACCCAAAAGACTACACCTAAAAGTGTAAAACCCAGTGCTAATACCTCCTTATGATATTCAATTCTTAGATTTCTATATCCCTAAAAGTCATCATATAACAACTTACATACTCACCCACTTAGATTTTTAACACTTAACATGGATATCACGGAACCCTTGCTGAACCACACTAATTTCCTTCATAGTCTACTAATATCACATCTCTAAACTTATGCCAGCATACAGAACATCATCAACTTATAACCCATAAGTTAACTGACAAGAACATCCTATACTACATAGCCTCATTCATACTTATCAATTCAAGGGTACTACTAACCACATAACACTTAATAGATTTCAAAATAATAAAGCCCTCTATCATCTTGGACATACCTCTACATCATACCTACAACATCATACTAAATTGCAAATAAATAAACTTTAACTCTTATATATACTATTCAAGCCTACTAGATTACTCCTATACAGCTAGCCGCACTAACCAAGAAATTATTACATCCACCTTGATGACCATCCACTGTTCAAACTTAATGTCTAGTGCTAAACATGGCTTAACAGCCCACCTTACATACAATTCTCACTTGGAAGCTATAAAATAAAACATCAAGAAACACTAGTCCACTAGAACTTCATAACAACAATAATCGATCATTATTGTATGTGCTATCTTATTTACAATCCATCAGCACATCCTCTTTCTACACATTATTACTATTCACCCATCTATACACCTAACTTCTTTCACAGCTTTATAAGTTTAAAGTAAACTCCCTTTTATAACCTCAAGGAATGCTAAATTAGCAACACTCAACCACCAATTACTTTCATCAATAAGCTATACTTTTCTAACACAACAAATATCATCCATAACTTTTTACATTCTTCAAGCAAACAATAATTGTCCTTACTAATAACTCCTTCTCTACCTTCCACTAAACTAACACATAAGGGCATATCACTTCATTAATAACTCAATCATATGTAAAAATTCAGCTATATATATATTCAATAAATCGCTCTTGCCATCCTTCTTATCACTATACTTCTAAACCCACACTTTCAACTATAAGAAGGTTCAATCTACTTATGAATCATAACACTCTAGGTTAAAATATCTTATGAATACAAACTTTATTCAGCAGTATATACGCATACTATCTCCTCTAATGAGTACTATCTGTATTGATGTTCTCTTTGATCAACATCAAGGGGCTAAATGTTTCTCTAAGATAGACCTCCATTTGGGTTACCATAAGTTAAATATTAGGGTAGTAGATATTCCCAAGACTTTCTTTCAAACCCGTTATGGACATTATGAATTCCTAGTCATGTCGTTTGGATTGACTAATGCTCCTACTTCTTTCATGGACCTTATGAACAGGGTGTTTAAAGTTATTGGATTTATTCATCATAGCATTTATTAATGATATCTTGGTGTACTCTAAAAGTTAGTAGGGCCATGCTAATCACCTTCGAATTGTTCTATAGACCCTTAAGGATCAAGAGTTCTATGCAAAAAATTTCAAATGTAAATTCTGGTTGAGCGCTGTGACTTTTCTTCGACAGGTTGTCTCCAGTGATGAGATTAAAATGGATCCAAAGAAGATAAAGGCATAAAGAAATGGCCTAGTCCTAGGACTCCAACTAATATTAGGAGCTTCTTGGGTCTGGTAGGTTATTATAGGATATTTGGGGAAAGTTGCTCATCTATTGCTCTTTCGCTTATGAGATTTACTCAGATGAAGGTAAAGTTTTTATGGTCTAATTTTTGTGTGGGCATTTTTTTGAAACTGAAGGATTCTTTGGCTATTTCCCCTATCTTGATACTTTTCGAAGGTATTGAGGGGTTTGTTGTGTATTGTGATGCATTTCAAGTAGGACTGGGTTGTGTACTGATACAACATGAAAAGGTTGTAGCATATGCTTCCAGACAACATAAGGTGCATGAGAGGAACTACCTAACTCATGATCTGAAGTCAGCAGCTATGGTTTTTGCATTGAAGATTTGGTGTAACTATTTGCATGGAGTGCATGTGGATATTTAATTAGATCATAAAAGTTTGTAGTATGTATTTACCTAGAAAGAATTGAACCTCAGGCAGAGGACGTGTCTTGAATTGCTAATGGATTATGACATGAGTTTGCAGTACCACCTAGGTAAAGCTAATATGGTTATTGATACTTTTAGGAAGTTGTCCATGGGGATTTTGTCTCATGTTGAGGAGGAGAAGAGAGGTTTGGTGAAGGGTATTCACCAACTAATTTGGGAGTCCACCTCTTGGACTTTGAGGATGGTGGAGTGGTTGTTCACGAAGTGACCAAGATATCACTTGGGGCCGACGTTAAGGACAAACGACTCCTTGATCCCATTCTTATGCAAATCAAGAATAATATGCGTCGGCAAAAAGTGAGGGATTTTGAAATTGAAGGAGATGGTGATATGAGGTATCAAGGAAGATTATGCGTTCATGATGCAGATTGGTTGTAAGATAGAATTTTTACTGAGGTTTATGTGTCTAGGTATATGGTTCATCTTAATTAACAAAAGATGCATCATGAATTGAAGGAGATGTACTAGTGGAATAACATGAAGAGGGATGTGGAAATTTTTGTTGCTAAGTATATAAATTGTCAACAAGTAAAGGTTGAGCATTTGAGAGTGGGCGGCACCTCTCAAGAGGTATCTTTACCCATGTGGAATTAGGAAATGATTAACATGAATTATATTATCGGTCTTTTGCAGTCCCAAAATCAGTACGACTCAATTTAGTTCTTTTTAGATATAATGACCAACACCGCTCACTTTCTACCTGTGAGTACTAACTATTTGAGAGAGGATTATGTGAAGTTTTTCATTCAGGAGATAGTTTGATTGCATAGTCCCCAGTATCTTATATCTGATCGAGGTATGTAATTTTCTCTTTATTTTTTGTGATATTTTCTAAAGGGTTGGATATTCAAGTGAACCTTAGTACCGCATTCCATCCTCAAACATATGGGCAAGCAGATAGTACTATTCAAACTTTAGAATATATGCTAAGGGCATGTGTAATTGAATTTAAAGGAAATTGGGTTGATCACTTACCGCTTATTGAGTTTGCTTATAATAATAGTTATCATTCCAGCATTAAAATAGCTCTTTTTGAGGCCCTTTATGGTAAGACATGTACGTCATCGATTGGATAGTATGAGATAGGTGAGACTACATTATTCATACCTAACCTTATGCATCAAGTGATAGAGAAGGTCAAGGTTGTTTGAGAGAGGATTAAGACCCCTCAGAGTCACCAAAAGTCTTATGTGGGTGTGAGGTAAAGGAAGAGAAATTTTGATGTCGATGATTGGATATTCCTAAAGGTGTCTCCTATGAAAGAAAATATGAGGTTTGGGAAAAACTATAGGTTAGTCCCGTTAATTGGTCCGTATCAGATTCTAAGGAGATTTGGAAATGTTACTTATGAATTGGACTTATCGACGAACTTGGCATTGGTTGATCCTTATTTTATATGTCCATGCTTAAGAAATATATTGGTGATACTTCCTTGGTAGTGCCCATAGAGCATGTTCAAAATTGAGGACCAAGGAGATAGCTTTGGTAAAGGTGCTATGGAGGAACCAAAAAGTGGAGGAAGCTACTTTGGAATCTGAGGAGGACATGAAAGCTAAATATAAGTTCTTATTTCAATTTCTAGTCGAGATTACTTGAGGTATAAGTATTATGCTTTCTCTTAATCAATTTGACTTCATACTGTAAGTCCTTCTATGTTCTTCGTTGCATAGTGCTAAGAGTGTAATAAGTTCTCATTTAAGGATGAATTATCCAAAGGGGGGAAATGTAACGCCT
Source organism: Capsicum annuum (assembly GCF_002878395.1). Lineage (NCBI taxonomy): Eukaryota > Viridiplantae > Streptophyta > Magnoliopsida > Solanales > Solanaceae > Capsicum > Capsicum annuum. The sequence continues at coordinate 21,849,485 of NC_061115.1, read as the reverse complement.
CGCATGTTTGGGAGTCTAAATAAAGCTAAAAACGAGCCCATGTGACCCCAAAATTGAGAACAAATCACTACAAGAAGGGTTCATCTGTGTTGGGAGAGGTTGAGGATACGAAAAAAACCCAAGCGTTGTGGTGAGACCATCATGCAATGGCCCCATGAAGGGCCATTCCTAACCTGCATGGTGGGCCTTACATTGCAAGGGGGTTGTCTCACATTGGGTTCTGTGCCATGAGGTTTGCCCACCGCGTTGGGGCTTGAGTCATGACCCCATCTTTTTTATCTACGGTATAACATTTTAAACATTATTTGGGGTTGTTTGGGTTATTTCACACCTATTAAATTGTTCCCCTCCTAACCTAACCATTTCTAAGTCCCTAAATATGATAGAAATCATTCAAAAGGGACATTCTCTATACTTGTCAATACAACTTGGAGCAAAACGGTTAGGGTTCAAAGCTCAGGGCTCATATTTCCTTCATTCACAAAAGAATTTTCCATCGAAAAGGCATGTTGAACACTCTTTGATTTAAATATTTTTATATTGGTTAAATTAAATTGGTATTTTTTTGTTCTTTAACATTTGTTTGAAACTAGGTTTGAGGAGAATTTGTTGTTCAAGCTTTAAATCGATTTCCTCTTGTCTTAATGGCTTCAATGTGTGAAACATGGGTTTGAAAATGTAATATGTCGCCTAAGAATAGTGAAATTAATATTATGGTTTCACAATGTTTATGCGCTTTGCATGACTAAATTATGAACCTCAATCTCTTTCAAAACTTGGTTTTTAAATATCTTATGGTGTCTATTCTATCTCATGTAATATTATATAGCATAAATCGAAAAAGGTTTAAATGACTCTTTCAAAGCCCTTGGTGACTATGATTATGGGTTTTAAAAATGGAATTTGGAGTCTAAATGTTTTAATGAAAATGGTTTGGCATGATATAAATGGCTTGCAAGTCTTAGTATGATGATACCAATATGGGAAAGCCTTAATTAAAGAATCCACGGTTAACGATTTATAAAAAATTTTAATTGGGCTTTAATATAAATTGTATAGCTTCACCAAGAAGGCATACGTCCTCGTGACCAACACTCGAAACCTATGTTTTTCCATCATAGAGATGTCGTATCTTAATTTGACAATGAATGGTATCCTTTATATGAGGATAATAGGGAGGCTTAAGACTATTGGTCACTTTAGACTATCCTTGGTTCTTATGGCAAACTTGAACTGAGGCCCCACCGATTGAGGGTACTGGATCCATATAGCTCATGGGTAACTGGAGGTCATGAAAAGCTACATAGTTAAGGACTAAATTTTTATGGTAATAAATTATGGTCATGTCTTAATAGTCCTTATCCACTGTCACTTACTTTATTGTTAATATGGATGATAATTATGTGTTTTATGATTGATTTTTGTAAAAGAATGTTTTAACCCTTTCCCTTGGTTGCATGCTAATACTCGCCATACTAACTATCCCCAGAAACTACATCATTTCATGATGTAGGTTCCGAGGCCTTTTCTCGCAATTCTTTTCATGAGCCGAACTGTGACCCTAGCCGTGACGGGCATCCCAAACCAATGAAGGCCTGAGATGACCCCTTAGCATTGCATCACAAGCATAGTCAAAACTAAAGTTGCGTAAACAAGTCCACAAGAAAAGGAGTTCAACATTTAAATAAAGTAATTTTCTTATCTTAAGAACGAAATTCAAACCAACTACCCAACATCATATATGAAGCATCTAACTTTAAGAATACTCCTAAGTAGAGAGATAGCTCCAACTATGCCATAAAAACATAAAATGATAGAAAAGAAACATAAGAGAAATGAACAATCGCCTTCCGTATGATGGAGGGATCACCACTTATCACCAGTTGTCTAACTGAGAATATGAGTGCCCCAATGCTCACAGAACAATGGAAAAATGCATCTAAACTTACATCATCAAATGATGTAGCGGCCGGGAATGGTCAGCATGGCGATTTCTGGAATACAACCAGGGGAAAGGGATAAAACATTTATGCATAAAACCAGTCTTAAAGCTTATTTTTATCATCCACAACAATAATAATAAAGTACGGGATAGGGTACAAAGAACATAAATACATGACCATTTAAAATTTAATCCTGAACTATGTTGCTTTTTGCTGATATCCTGTAACACACGGGCTATATGGGTACAGTACTACCAATAGGAGGGGACTCAATCCAAGTTAGCCGCATGGTCTAAGATTTGGCTAAATTCACCAATAATAAATAGCCACCATAAATATTATTGTATACTACTGCGCGAAGCAAGCATACATCAGTCATCTTCCATTTAGGACAAGACATCCCAACATTGGCAAACACGGTTTCAAGTGTTTGTCTCCAGGCCTACACCTTCTCAAAGAAGCTATACAATTCTCTTTAATGCCCAATTAAAATATTTCATAACCATTAATTCATGGAGTCTTTCATTAAGGCATTACAATATTGGTATCGTCATGCCAAGACTTACAAATCATTCATAACATGCCAAACCATTTTCATATAATATTTTAGACTCCCACATTCATCTTTAAAGTTCATAAACATAAACCCCAAGTTTTTTGAAAAATTAATTTAGCCTCTCATCCTTTCATATCATACCTTATTCTAAAGACGGTGTAAGAATCATAATTCCCATGAAGGAAAACCAAGTTTTTAAATGGGTTGAGTGTCATATTTTCATCTTCATAATCCTTAAAGGTTGTGAATTCATGTTAACAAGTTCACCATTTTCATTGAACATATTACATCTCAAAACTCATTAATAATGCTTAGAAAAGCCATAAAACAAGTAGTAAAATTAATATAATGTTTTTCACAACAATCTCCTCAGCCCTAGTTTCAAACAGTCATTAAAGAACACATAATTACCAAATAAATTTACAGAACATAGTAATACTTAGAGTAAATAGTATTCAACATTCCTTTTAGATTATAGAGAATGAATCCGAGCCTTGAATTTTAAACCCTAGGTGTTCTTTCCTTTTAGAATGTTTTGAGGGAGAAGGAAGAGTTTCTAATGTATTCTATTTGCCAAAGATCGTAACTCAGTGTTTAAAAGGGTTTTAAGCATATCAAGGTCGAACCTCATAATAAAAATGATCAAAATACCCCAAATCTTACGCAAAAAAAATTTCAAAAATAAGTTCCCACGGGTTGACTTACGGTTCATAAGTTAAACCTATTGATCGTAGGTAGAGTCATGGGAATCAGACCTTGTCTTTCAGCTCTCAGGACCCTATTAGGACTCAAGCTACAGACTGTAGGTTGTACCTACGGGTCACGGGTAGAGTCATGTGAATCAAGCCATTTTTTCATCTTTCAAGACCCTACCTATGACTCAACCTATAGACCGCAGGTTGTACCTATGAGTCGTATAAATCAGACAAGTTGACAGGGCTACAATAAAATGGTCATAACTTTATACTCTAACATTAGATTAAGGAAAAATAGGATGCCTTGGAAATATAATTCACTTATTATTATTATTTTGTGGGTCTTTAGATAAAAAATACTACATAATATAGGAGTTATTCTCATTTGAAGTTAACTATATCAAGACACTATGAGAAATAAATTGGTAAGGGAGGTTTTGACTTGGTTATGAGTTTGGAGTTACTTAAGGCCTTAATACATGTATAGATCACATCCAACACTACAAATACATGAATTTTGTTGACACATGTACTTGTATTTTATACAACGTTGGGTTCACAAAGGTTCTAAAGTTTTCAAAGTGTTACATTATCTCCCCCTTGGAATCATTCTTCCTTGAATGATGCGTAGGAACTTATTGAAGCTCTAGAAGTATAGAAAGAAGAATGTAGCTTCACATTAGGAATTCCCCCTCAACAAGGCATACATAGGAATCAAAAAGAGCTTCATGACATTACCCATTAAATTGTGTAAGCACGAATCATGAGTTAACGAGACTTGACATAGGTATTATCTTGGGCATGAGTTCTATAGAACATGATCATAACAACGTAAGGCATGAACTTATTTTGCGATCATAGGTCCTGATTTATATTGATACTTGAAATAAAATAAGATTTTCATGGGACATAAGAATAGAAGCATTCTCCACCTCAAATGATATGTCAAATAGCCCTTATATTTTGCGATGCTTCTCAACTATGCTTTCAGCCACAAATACCACACTTCACCATATCAATCTTATAATTTACCTATGATACACATAACTACAAGAGCCTGAGTCTAACTACATATTTATTCTATATTGAAGCCTAACTCAGAGTTAAAAGGTTCTAGCTTAAGCTATAAGACCCTATACTCTACACCACCACCACCCCAATAATACTACTCTACCTTATCACTATAATCAAATAACCTCAGGTCTTAATCAAGGAGTACTAGCCACATAACACAATGGTTTGTGTATCTATAAATCGCAACATATAAACCTAGCTTTAGTGAATGTACTTTATAGTTCTCCCCACCAAAATCCTGCAACTTCAATCACTATCACAAAGATTTTACCATATCTCCCATTCCTAATATTTCACATAACGAAAGTTAATCTCACTCTTCCCTCTTCATCTATAACCTTAGGTCGTGTAGTCACCCTAAAATTTTCACAATAAATAACATCTACTCTCTTATATAAAACATTACTATGATTTCATAGACACCATCATCCTAACATAAGGAAGGTCATTGAAGGACTAGAGTACAAGCATCAGGAATGAGAGTGATACTGCTTAATTATAACTCCTATTTGTCGTACTACTCAAGGTGATACACGCGAAGTGAGGTACTATACAATAGGAATGAAATACTTTAAAGAAAACACCTAGATCATAAATAGAGTCGTTCGGGCATAAACATAACATAACATGAGTTCGTAGGACTAGGCATAGTGAGAAATATCCGTACGTATATCATGATCCATATAAGATGAAGTCGAGATTCATATAGTCTAGGAATAAGATAACGATTGTCGCTTGAAGCTATTGCTTCTAAGAACTAAAAATGGTTATGAGTTTCCATAGATAGCATAACTTTGGACTACGACAAGACATAAAATGAGTTGGTAACATATAGAGAGTATAGTTTCTTAGAACTAAGCATAAAGTTATACATGAGTTTATGTATAATGAGCGTAATAACATAGATCTTGAATACTTGGAATCTTGGATTGCTGGATAGATGTTATTGCTTCTAGTTCAGGGGTTGGAGCACGAACATATTTTGTATAGAGAAATCAGACCTTAGGCATAGGCACACTTTGAATACATAACAATTCATTCTCCACTCCTTAGTATACTAGCATTAAACGTCTAATCACATAACCTTACAACTTAACAAAAAAAAATTAAACTATATCAAGGGCTCACATCATTTATCTATATTTTCCTCAATTCTGCTCTAACACAAATCATATAACATCTCCCCAGACTTCTCCATACAAGAAATTCAAGAACATGAACTATGTACACATGGAACTTATACACTTAAAACCTCATCTAACAATATGCAACCTAGGGTTCAACTTATTCTCTTAAACCTAACGCTCTTATCCACCTAATGACTTAGCTGTAATTCATTGTTTCAACACTAGTCCTCATGTATATATATCAAAATTATCTACTCAAATTTTTCATAACTTTTCAACCTAAGCATTTTCACACATAAAATCAATCCTACTAACTTACTCTCACAAATCTCGCATCACTATCCTCGAGCTAACATTCTTATCAGCACAATCAACATCTAAAGTTGAAGATAAACATCTATTACCAATCATTAATTTCTAATGAAAAATACCACATACTATACTAGTCCATCAAAATATATGAAAAATTGATCAGACTAAATTCCTTATTTCACTTAACTACAGCCTACAAGAACATCTTTTTCACAATATTATTAATACACATTAAAATGACTACATATCTTCTCACCTAGTTGACTTGGTTACAACAACTATATAAAAAAATCAAGGAACTCTCAGTGTAGTAAAACCACATGACCAGGATAGTCGATACTAATCTTATAACATAACCCATTCAGGTTGATTAGCATATTCTCCTTCCTTGCATCACATCTACTTACCCATACATACCCTTAAACTACCTTCCAAATTCTATAAATACTATTGAGTCTCCCTTTCTAAGATTTCCCAATTAAATGCTAAATTTATAAATTATTAGTCAAGCTATCCTTCCATTCATAACTTATGATTAAATTTACTACGACAATAACTATCCATCATGATCTCTTTCCTATTCCAAATAAATTCTAAATCATCATAACTAATCACTTCCTCTACTAACTACCATAAAATCTACAAGCCTTTCTACAACCATAGCCAATCGCTATAATAGCATACCACCCCTTCACTTACTTAAAGGTTACACGAACACAATCACCTTCTTCACTCAGAAGCTACCCCACTCTAACTTTTTAATTTATGACTTCATATCACTAACCTTGGGATCATCTTACTACTCATAGGTCATAACATCCCAATTTATACCTCTTTAGTGGAAATACTATCCCAATATTTGGATACATATCTTTCTCCTTAAGTGAGACATCTATAATAAAGTTTGAAAGTGATTGAATACATATCTTACCTTGAGACAAATGTATGTTTCATAAAGATAGAGGATACACTTGAATTAATACACTTCAACACACGAATAGACTCTTTTTAAGTCCTTGTATTGTTTCATCACTTTTTGATAACTCAATTGAAAAGGAGCTTATCATTAGGAATCTAATCTTTTGCACTTTTATCTCTTGGATGTTAAGACATAGCCAACAAAATTAGAGCAAGGAGGAAATTTGGATAACTTTCAAATGGATAACACTATTACATGATCTATAGTAATAAAGAATGAGGAAAATTTCCTAAATGCCTCACAGCCTACATCTTATGAGTGTGGCGCTCTACACATCTATAATGGGCACACTTCTCGATACGACTTTGTGAATACCCTTTAATCCTTAATTGGGATCTGATACCAAGTTTTTCATGACCCAAACCAAGTCCCTGGCCGTGACGAAAATCCCAAATCAATAAAGGTTTGAGATGATTCCTTAACATTACATAACAAGCATAGTCAAAACTAAAATTATGGAAACAAGCCCATAAGAAAAGCAGCTCAACATTTAAATAAAGTAATTTTCATATCTTAAGAACAAAATCCAAACCAATTATCCAACACCTTCTATCAAGCCTCTAAATTTAAGAATACACCTAAGTCGAACATGGATCTGACTATGCCATAAAAACCATAAAATGATAAATAGAAATATAAGAGAAATGAACAGTCGTCTTCCAAATAATAGAGGGATCACCAATTGTAAAAGAAAGAATATGAGTTCCCTAATATTGTATAGAACAATAGAAAATGACTCTAAACCTACATTATGAAATGATGTAGCATCCAAGGTCGATCAATACAATGAGTACTAGAATGCAACTCAGGAAAAAAATAAAAAATTAATTTGTAAAACCAGTCATAAAGCTTATTTTTATCATTGGTACTACTAATAATAAAGTATGGGGATGGGGACAAGGAACATAAAGACATGACCATTTAAAATTTAGTCCTGAACTATGTAGATTTTCATGGACATCTTGGAAGCATGGGCTAAATGGACCGGTACTTTCCAACTGCCAGGGACCCAATCCATGTTATCCACATGGATTTAGATTTGAATAATGTCACCAATTTTCAATAGACACAATAAACATAATTTTATACTACTATGCGAAGAAAGCATACAACAATCATCCTCCATTCCAAAAAAAACCTCCTAACATCAGCAAATATGTTTTAAGTGTTCGTCGAAAGGACTACACCTTCTCGGTAAAGCTACACAATTTTCTTTGATACTCAATTAAAATATTTTCATATCCATTAATGCATGGAGTATTTCATTAAGGCATTCCCATACTGGTAAATTCATACCAAGACTTGCACCATTCATAATATGCCAAACCTTTTTCAAATAATATTTTAGACTCCTAAATTCATATTTAAAGTTCGTACAAATAAAATCCAAGTGTTTTAAAAATGTCATTTAGCCTTTCATTCATTCATCTCATACCTTATTCAAAAAATGGTGTAAAAATTATATTTCCCATAAAGAAAAACCAAGTTTTGAACTAGGTTAAGGGCCATATTTTCATCTTGCTAAATCCTTAAATGTTGTGAATTCATATTAACAGGTTTACCATTTTCATAGAATATATCACATCTCAGAACCCATTAATAATACTTAGAAAACCCATAAAATAAGAAGACAAATCAATATAAAGTTTTTCACAATAATCTCCACAATTCTAGTATTAAATAGTCATTAAAGAACACATAATTACCAAATAAATTTATAAAACATAGTAATACTCAAAGTAAGAAGTGTTCAACATGCTTTTTAGATGAATAGAGCTTGAATCTTGAACCCTAGGTGTTCTTTCCCCTAAGCTTACCCAAAAAAACATGACAACCTAAATTTTGATGAAATATGTGAAATATGTGTTTTATGTGATTAGACTATTTTATCCCTTTCCATAGTTAAATTTTGGTAGTTCTAGAGTGTTGGCATTTTTGGCATGGTTCCCAGTGAATTTTGTTGTCATTTATGCGATATTATGATTTTTGGGGGCTTTGGGAGTCTTATTATTGACTTCAATGATTATCTTTTGATCTATGCAATGGATGACTAAACGAACTACACCGGTAGATCTGGAACATCAATTTTATAGTGGTAACATATTTTGTGTGGTCTTATGGCATTTAAATCTCATTTCAACCCTCGATTTAGAAAATTATGATTTTGAATTTTGGGTGTTAACTTTGTAAAAACTGATGTCTTTTCAAAAATCTGATGTTTTCATTAAGTTTGAAGCATCAAATTTAATTTGGTAGCATAGTTTGTCTATGTTCATAGGATTTTGAATCAATCTCGAGGGGTCCACGGGGACCAGGATTGAACCAAATTCCCAGATGGTGCACTGGATATCTGGCACACTCGTGATAGCAAAATAATATTGCAATCAGAATAGGATTAGCTATCAGGATACTCTGATTGTGACTCTTGTCTGTGATCACAATTTCTCTACCTGATCAGGGTACTGCAATCGTGACCTTGGTCTGCGATCGTGATCCCTGGGAGTATATATACTGTGTTTTTGCCTTTTTTCACCAATTTTTAGACTTGGAGCTTAGGGTTTTGCAATTTTGAGCAACTTTCTCTATTTGTAAACTTGGGTAAGCTCCATTACACTCATTTCAAATAATTTCTTCTATCTTTAACATTAAATTCTTGTTTTTAACATAGATTAAGTATGAAATTTGAGGATTCTGGACCATAAGGCCTAAAAAGTGTATTCTACTATTCTAAACCCTAATTTCATTCCTTTTTCACTTGAACAATGTTTTAAATTCTACAATTACTCATTTTTACTCAATTTCATCTTCAAAACAACTTCAATTCTCTATTTTAAAATGGATTTCAAAGATTTCTCTCGGTAAAGATGAAAAATAGCTTTTCTTCGACTTGGACCTCATTTTTAACTCATTACACATCAAATTGCTGCTATAGACTCCAAAAAATATGGGGAACATATTTTTGAAATAAATTTATGATTTTGTCCTTTTTTCAAAACCCATTTCAGGGGTTCATTTTGACCTCGACTTGAAACTGGGCAATATGAGTGTTGTTGGCTTTATTTTGATGTGTAGATTCTATATTTTGATATTTTAGTTGATTTTGGATCCGTTTGTGAAGACTAGGGCTTTGGGATCAAAGTGTAGAGGATCAATTTTGACACTCGAGGTAGGTTATGGCTTAATTCTTTCAGACTGGGCTGGATAGTTAATTTGTATACAAAGTGCATATTAATGGGATGGGAACTAATTATGAAATTTGACATCTTAATGTGTTGTGCCCATGTGGGTGTCTATATATGATATAATTGTTGACTTTTGAGACATAATGTGATATGTGTGACCATGTAGGGTCCTATGTCATATTGATAGCCTTGTAAATATGATGATAATTGTGTCTTATTGATGAAAAAGGTGTGTTTTTGTACCATTTTTGTATTTATATGTATTCATACTTATTGGCATATGAAAAATGTGAAAATTCATGGACAACTGGAAATAATAAGTGGATATTTGTCTAACTTGGGGAAATACTCATTGTGGTTGGTTGTAAGCATTACATCCTCATGTCATGCTCATTCATGAAACATTGGTACCACTGTGGAGATATTGAGAAGCACTGGCAACACTTTTTTATAACAAAAAAAGTGGCATCTTATAAAACCCTCCCCAAGGGATGTGTTAGGGAGGAGATATGATATACGGATTGTATACAGGTTGGCGAACCCCCATGGGTCATACGTCCGGAATTTTTAGCTCCATAGGTGTATACGAAGACTGTGTGGTGGTATCAGAGGTTGTGTGACTACTTTGTGCATCGTCATCATCATTCTCATTATTTCACTTTATCATGTTTATGATGTGATTGTATTTCTATTTTAGCTTGTCACTTACCTAATTGTTCTATATTCCTTTACTTATATTTAATAATCTTTTATATGTTGTTATTTTTTTTCTATTTGTTTGTGATAATATAGATATGATGGTGTTTATCTATTGTTGTTGAAATATATGTGATATATTAGAACTGTTAGTGCAAGCAGTATGGATAACCATTGTGGGACATTTTCTGATTGCATGTGGCATGCCCTTAGTGTGTATTTTGTATGCTTTATTTTCAACTTTGCTCGACCGTCCTATGATACCTACTAAGTACAATTGAAGCATATTCACTCCTACTATACCCTTCTGTTCAGATTCAGGTCCGAATGCACCCCATGTTGCTTGATTTGGGCGGTATCTAGAGCTTTCAAGGTAGTGGGTGATTTTTAGGCATTTGGATATCTTCTACTGCCTTTCTTTATAGAATATGTCTGTACTTTCATTTTAGATATTAGGTTTTATAGAGTTATGGTATGGTTATTGGCTATGTTTCTTTCAGCATTTATTATACTTGTATGGTTTAGCTTCGTTCTAGAAGCCTTACCTTAGGATTTATGTATTATTTCTCTTTTGTATCGATTTATGTGATAGGCTTACTTGTCAAGGTTCACCGCGACAATTGCCATTATGACGCTTTGTATTTTGGGCCGTGACAAAAAATTTCCCAAAAATAAGTTCTCACAACTTGACTTATGAACCATAGGTTAAACCTATGGATCGTAGATGGAGTTGTGGGAATCATATCTTCTTTTTAATCACTCACAACCCTACCTATGACTTAACCTATTGATCATGGGTTCTTGTACAACCCCAAAAATGGGTCCCAAGACGTCACATGGTCCTCAAGACTACGAGTAGTCTCAAACGAACCCTTTAAGCCTTCCACTAAAGTTGTAACTTATAATACGGGAAATCTAAGCATGCATAACAATACAGAACTACTGAATACTTTCTGAACTGAACTAGATTTGACTAAACATAATTTCTAAAAGTTTTTAGCTAGGAAATCTGAATAACTGATACAGTAAAACTAAAATATATCAAATAGTTGGACAAGCCTCTAACACTACTAACTAAAGAGTCGCTGGGATAGACCCCTAACTGACTCAAACTGACTGAAAATAACTAAATAAACTACTCTAAAAAGTTGAAAATATAATTAACTGGGTTCCCAAACTATAAGGATTCACCAACTGTTTGGATGTAGATAGAGATAATTATGGTCAATCGCATTGTTGGAACTGAGCACCTGAACCTACATTGTTAAACAATGTAGCACATATACATATATGTGGATCAGTAATTTTGGAATGTACTGAGCATGTGTGGGTGAATACATAAGTAAACCAGAGATAGAATGTAAATCTTTCTCATAAACAATGCATGCTAAGTATAAATGACTCACCTAGGCTTGAGTAATTAAAAGCTAAAATCATAAATCATGAATGATAAAATATACTATATGAATACAATGAGCCACCACACTTAGTTCTAAATCTATACTTGAAATTTGTTTTCAAATCATGCATGCTAAGTGTTGGAAGGACTCACTTTTATCATAGAGAAAGTAAAGCAGAAGTTCAATGACTAATGTCTTCAGTTGGACCAGATCTGAGTAAATTTGTGAGCCTTTACAATTAGTTTTCTAAAAGTTATTCTATTATTTTGTTTTTAAGACTTTGGTTTAGGGAGGCTCTTCTAACCGACATACACTATGTTAGCTATCATAGTGTTCAATATCTAGTTCACATAAGAGAAAACCTCACGTTGGGAAGAGGTGTCATACTCTTACCAAGAAGTATAACCTGAGCTAAGTGATCACAATTTGTATCTGTCATCCATAAACATGGGAATGAGTTGAATCTGTACCTATATTGTCTCATAATTCTGGGGTATGTGAACTAGGGAACATACCCAACTTGGTGCTAAATACTACTCCCTTTAATTTATATGCTCATTCTGTAGGAAATCCACTTTAAGACTAACATAAAGGTTTACAATGAAAACCAATTATGCATCTGTTTATTCTAAACTATAATAAAACTAACCATGTGGATTCCATATCTTAGCTGAGGATCAAAAGATCAAAACTTGTTCAAAATCTGAATATAAACTAGTCTTAGGGTGCTTAAAAGCATAATCTTCTTGAAATATCAATACTTATACTTAGGGCTTAAAACTCATGCTTTAAACTCATATCAAATTCTTTAATAATTCCAATAAAGATAATGAAAATCAATTCTCAATCAGTAAAATCATGCCACACGTATAAAGATGTGAAAAGACACATGCAACTCAATATTTAAATCACTTGTAACATCAACATCTTTGAATAATGATAATTAGGTATGAACCCTAAACTTAAATTGATATAATTTCATGTAAAATTTGACTCTAAAACTAGTTCTGGGAAAAAAGATGAAAGGAGTATCCTTTTTCATAACCCCACATACCTTATTTGATTATTTGAATGCAAAAGCTCAAACTTTGAATTCCTAACGATGTTCTTGATGCTTCTTCTTGAAGTTCTTGAACCCGGGAACTTGAATTCTTGGTTATCTTGAAAAAGAACGGTGAAACGTTGTATTTCTTAGACTCAAGGTTGAAGCTATAGGGTTTTCTTGGAGAGAAATTTGGTGAATAAAGAGCGTAATATGCTTAGAATAAGGTTAAATTGCCTGCTTTCATGAATTAAAGAGAGATTAGTTGACTTAAACGCCCTTCTAAAATTTAAAAATTGTGACTGGAATCCAATTTTGCACCTCGATGTGATGCCGTGCTATGGCGTTGCGTTATTGGAAATGGACGAGTGTGAATTTTCACTTCACCGCGATGCGGTGCTATAGCGTTGTATCACTAGAAACAATTTGCACTTCACCGCGATGCATTACCTGCTCCATTGAAATTTCTGGCACAATATGGACCAATTTTGGTGAGCTACTAGAAAGTACGACTGTGATTAAGGTGCTCACCGAGATGTGGTATAATCATAGTAAGCTACTGTATCACGAAAAAAATGTCATAACTTCTCACCTGGGTATCGGATTGAGGAAAAATTGGTGTCGTTGGAAAGCTGACTCAATTATCTACAATTTTGTGCATAGCTGGAAAATTCTTCACATATCAAGAGTTATAAACTTTTAAAGTTGACCCTTGTAGAATCGAACACCAAGCTTTGGACGAATCTCAGGTTCTTGGATCTAAGTGATTTCTATGAACATTCTTCACCTACTAAATACTTCACACACTAGGAGCTGAACTGAACTAGGAAAAGTATAGGGTATTACAATATCTCCCCCTTGGGAACATTCATCCTCGAATGAGACTATTTAAGTTGAGGAAACTAAGAAACTGAGACTATATACTGGCATGCACAACTGTAAACAGAACTGCATGACTTAATGTAAAACAATGTGAGCGACTGAACTTATCTGCGAATGCATCAAATGACATAAAGATAATCACATGGCTGAAACTAAAAATGGTAAAGAAATAAGTTAAGGAAGACTGTTACCTTAGGCTAAATCTGAGTTTGCGGAGAAAAGGTGCAGATACTTATTTGGCATGTCTGCTTCTGCTTCCCAAGTGGCACTCTCAACAAACTAATTTCGCCAAAGAACTTTGACCAAGGGAACTTCTTTGTTCCTTAGTCTACAGATTTGGTGATCAATAATCTCTATTAAAAGTTCTTCATATGATAGGCTATTCTGAATAGTTGTGCTTTCTACGGGGACTACAATAGTTGAATCATCCATACATATCTTCAATAAGGATACATGGAATACTGGGAGAACTGATAACAAGTCTGTAGGTAGCTCAAGCTCATACTCTACCTTCCCCACATGACTCAATATCCTGTAGCGATCCACATATCCGGGACTAAGATTCCACTTTTTGTCAAATCTCATCACCCTCTTCATGGGTAAAGCCTTCAAATAAACTAAGTCGTCCACTTCAAACTCAAGATCTCTCCTTCTTATGTCTGCATAAGATTTCTGATAACGCTGAGCTGCCTTTGATATCTCTTGAATCAACTAGACTTTATCCATGACTTCAAACACCATAATTGTCCCAATTAAAGTTGCCTCACCTACTTTAAACCAACCGACTGGTGACCTATATCTCCTCTCCTAAAAATCCTCAAAAGGGGCCATCTGATTACTAGAATGGTAACTGTTATTGTAGACAAACTCGATCAATAGTAAGTGGTTATCCCAACTTCCTTTGAAGTCAAGAATACATGCCCTCAACATATCCTCTAGGTTCTAAATGGTCCTCTGTTCTTGACTATCTATCTGAGGGTGAAAAGCTGAACTAAGATTAAATTGGGTACCAAGATCCTTCTGAAAGGATTTCCAAAATTAAGAGATAAACTGAGAACCCCTATATAAAATGATGGACAAGGGAACTTCGGGCAATATGAGAAACTCTCTAATATACAGCTTAGTATAATCTTCAACTGTGTAGGATGTGTGAACTAAAAAAAAGTGGGCTGATTTGGTCAACCAATCTATAATAACCCAAATTGAATCATACTGACGATGCAAATGGGGTAATCCTATCACAAAGTCTATATTCACCTCTTCCCACTTCTAAGTGGGGATACCAAACTCCTATAATATGCCACCAGGTCTTTGGAACTTTACCTTAACCTTTTGGCAAGTAGCATACTTGGCCACAAATTCTACGATATATTTCTTTATACCACTCCAATAATAGACTTCCCACATATCGCGGTGCGTCTTGGTGTCTCCTAGGTGAATGGAGTAACGAGCACCATGCGCTTCTGCCATAATCTGCTGCCTCAAATCATCAATGCACAACACACACAATCTACTCTGGTATCATAACACACCAACTCCCTCTTGGGCGAAAACCTCTACTTTTTGGTCTTTAATTGACCCCTTCAGCTTGACCAAACTAAAGTCCTTATCTTGCTTCTCTTGTACTTCACAAAATGGAGAAGATTCTGAACTACTCTAAACCCAAATATTCCCCTCAGCTGGGTCAACCAACCTCACACTGAATCTATCTAACCAGTGAACTTCTCGAACTAATTTTCTCTTTTCATTCTCCACATACACAACACTTTCCATAGACAGTATACTAAGGGTGTTTGCCACCATATTGGCCTTGCTCAGATGATATAACACACTCATGTTATAATCCTTACACAATTTAACCACCTTCTCTGATGAAGATTTAACTCCCTCTAAGTAAATACATATTGTAAGCTTTTGTGGTCCTTGAATACATAAACATCCACACCATAAAGATAGTGCCTCAAGATTTTCAATGCAAATACAATAGCAGCTAGCTCAAAATCATGGGTAGGGTAGTTCTTTTTGTGAGGCTTAAGTTTTCTAGAGGCATAGGCTATAACCTTACCTCTCTACATCAAAACATAACTTAGACCAACTCTAGAAGCATCATAATAGATAATGAATCTATTTGTACTATCAGTTAGTGCTAAAATTAGAGCTGAAGTGGGTCGAGACTTCAACTCCAGAAAACACTTTTCACAGGAATCTAACCACTGAAACTTAGCTTTATTTTGGGTTAATCTAGACATGGGGATTGCAACAGATGAAAACCCTTTAACAAAATATTTGTAATAACCAGCTAAACTAAAGAAACCCCTAATCTCTGATAGAAAGATAGGTCTAGGTCAGTTTCTCACTGCTTTAGTCTTTTGGGGATTGACTCTAATATCGTCATCAGAAATAATATGGCTGAGGAAAGCCACCGATCTTGCCAAAACTCACACTTGCTGAATTTGGCAAACAACTGGCAATCTCTAAGAGTTTGCAACACAATTCTAAGATGGTCTACATAGTCATCCTCACTACGAGAATAGACAAGAGCATCATTGATAAATACTATTACAAACATGTTCAAATACTATTTGAACACTCTATTCTTCAAGTCCATGAAGGCTGCTGGGGCATTTGTCAGCCCAAAGGACATGACTGGAAACTCAAAATAACCATAACGGGTTCTAAAAGCTGTTTTTGGAATATCACAGTCCCTTACTCTAAGCTGATGATAGCCGGATCTAAGGTCTATCTTAGAGAAGTAACTTGCACCTTGGAGTTGGTCGAATAAGTAACTTGCACCTTGGAGTTGGTCTATGACTTTGTTCAATTAACGGTAGTCGATAAACATTCAGAGAGAACCATCTTTCTTACGCATGAATTGGATAGGAGAGCCCCATGGGGAGACACTAGGCCTTATGAAATCTTTATCTAAGAGGTATTTATTTTAACTCCTTAAGCTCAGCTAGTACCATATGATATGGAGGAATAAAGATGGCTTGAGTATCTGGAAGAAGGTCAATACTGAATTCTATTTCCCTATCGAGAGGTTCCCCTTGCAAATATTTGAAAAAAACATCAAGAAACTCATTGACTTCGTGGACTGACTGAACTATTAGAGCCGCAGACTTAGTGTCTTTACCTCCAACTAGATGATAGATGCACATTTTTAATATCAACTTTCTGGCTTTAAGATAGGATATTAAATGACTCGTGGGAGACACTGAATTACCTTCCCACTCAAAGGTTGGCTCATCAAGAAGCTTAAACTTCACTACTCAAGTGCAACGATCTATAGATGCATAAAAGGAATGGAGTCACTCCATACCAAAAATAATGTCAAAATTGGTCATGTATAACTCTGTCAGATCTGCTAATATGATCTTATAAAGGACAGTGATAGGATACTTTCTATAAAGTCATTCAGCAACAATTGACTCACCCACTAGGGTGGAAAATAAGAAGGGCTTAGGGAGTTTTTTAGGACCTGTACCAAAATTCACTACAACAAATGGGGTCACATAAGAGAGATTCGACCTAGGGTCTAATAGTACATAAGCATCAAGATGAAAGGCATAAAGCATTCTAGTAACAACATCTATCGAACTCTCCGGGTCCTGATAGGATGGTAATGCATAGAATCAATTTTGGCACTAACCACCACCGGTACTAGATAAAGCACTCTAAGGAGGTACTGGGTGACCTAGAGGAGTTGGTGCACTATTAGCCTAAGTCTGGGAATGAATATCCCTTTTCTCTCTCTTAGCATATGGATACTCTTTGATTCTATGACCCAACTTACCACATCCATAATAGCCTTTCTGTCCCAACAAACACTCACCAAGATGATTCTTACCACACTTAGCACATGAAGGATAACTGGGTTTTCCACCCACATTACTCTGACTCCTGGCCATAGAAGTTCTACCCCATGGCTTCCGCCTGGTTATGGGTCTGGAAGCACTAGCTTAAGATGGCACTGGCATAGATGAGCAACCCTAAAACTACGAATAATTCTCTAGACCTTGTCTGGCCATAGTCAAATTGTTCGGTTCTAACCTTATTATTTCCCCTCTCTATTCCCTTTAACTTTTCTACCTTAATATGTTGAGCATGAATCATCATCCTAGCAATATTTGTATCCCCAATAAGCATGATAGTGCTACACTTCTTGACCACCAAACTAGACACTCCAATAACAAACTTACTCATACCCAACCTAGGGTCAGCCATTGTGTCAAGGGCATACTTAGACAACTAATTAAAATTAAGACACTACTCCTTCACTGACATTGAGCCCTACCTCGGGTTCATGAAATTCTCTACCTTATTTTCTCTTCATTATTGCAAAAAAAAAACTATCTATAAATGCATCCTAAAACACCTGCCAACTTATAGGAGCTGCATTCTTACCTCTACCATTCTTATACATTACCACCCAATCATATGCCACATCTTTAAGCCTATTATATGTTAATGCAACACTCTCCTACTCAGTAACATGCATAATTTTGGTGATGTTTCTCTCCCCATCTAAGTAAAACTGTGGGTATACACCAACTTTTGACCTAAATAACTCATGAGGATTCATTCTCATAAAGTCATGAATTTTGGCTGCAGCAAAATCACTATTTACTGAAGTATGACTGTAGCCTGATGGTTGACCTAAACATTGACAGTCACAGCTTGGGCCAACGCTTAAAAGGCAACCCAAAATTCAGCATAGGATACATTCTCATTCAGAGGGTCAGCATGCTGGGGTGGCTAGTTATTATTTCTATGTGCATTAGCTCAGCAAGGAGGCATATTCTTTCACATAAGAGCACAATTTAAAAGTAGATAGAGACACTGTAAGCACGATAGATAATGAAAGAAAAGGATGATTTCCTAAATCATTCTGTAGCCTCTTGCTCATAAATGTGGTGTGATTCACACCCATGATAAAGACTCTACATAATGCGGCTTGTCTGACTCCCTAGGACTGTTTAAACCTTAGGCTCTAATACCAAGTTTGTAACTCCCTGAAAATAGGTCCCGAGACATCACACAGTGCTCAAGACTACAAGTAGTCTCAAGCTAAACCTTTAAGCCTTATACTAAAGAAGTAACTCATAATACAGGAAATCTAAGCATGCAAAACAATATAGAACTGCTAAATACTATCTGAACTAAACTAGAATTAACTGGACATAATGTCAGAAAGTGTTTACCTAGGAAATCTGAATAACCGACATTATAAATCTGAAATATATCTAATAGACGGACAAGCCTCTAACACTACTAGCTATAGAGTCACTGGGACATACCCCCAACTGACTTGAACTGACAAAAAATAATTGACTAAACTACTCTAAAAATCTATAAAACTAATTAACTAGGTCCCCGAACTATGAGGACTCACCAACTATCAGGATGTAGATAGAGATGCTCGCAATCAATTACACTGCTGGAACTAAGCACTTGAACCTACATTATTAAATAATGTAGCACATAAACATATATGTGGATCAGTACTTTTTTAATGTACTGAGTATGTGGGGTGAATGCATAAGTACAACAGTGATAGAATGTCTATCTTTCTCATAAACAGGTCCCCGAACTATGATAGAATGCATGCTAAGTATAAATAGCTCACCTTAGCTTAAGTAATTGAAAATTGAAATCATAAATCATGAATAATAAAATGTACTATATGAATACTGTGAGCCACCACACTTAGTTCTAAATCTGTACTTGAAATCTATTTTCAAACTATGCATGCTAAGTGTAGAAAGTAATACTTTTATCATATGATAACTAAAGCTAAAGTTTTGTAAGTAATGCCTTAAATTGGACCATATCTGAGTAAATTTGTTAGCCTTTACACTTATTTCTCTAAAAGTTGTTCTGTTATTTTATTTCTAAGACTAAGGTTTAGGGAGGTTCTTCTAACCGACCTATACTATGTGAGCTATCATAGTGTCCAATATCTAGTTCCCATAAGGGAAAACCTTATGTTGGAAAGACGTGTCATACTCTTGACAAGGAGTATAACCTAAGCTAAGTGATCACAATCTGTATTTGTCATCCATATACATAGGATTAGGATGAATCTTTACCTACGTTGGCTCATAGTTCTAGAGCATGTGGACCAGGACACATACCCAACTCGGTACAAAATACTACTACCTTTAATTTATATGTTCTTTCTGTAGAAAATCTACTTTAAGACTAACATAAGGGTTTACAATGAAAACTATTTATGCATCTACTTACTTTAAATTGTAATAAAACTAACAGTGTGGATTCCATATCTTAGTTGAGGTTCAAAAGATCAAATCTTGTCCAAAATCTGAATATAAACTAGTCTTAGGGTGCTTAAAAGCATAATCTTCTTAAAGTATCAATAGTTATACCTAGGTTTAAAACCTATGCTTTAAACTCATATGAAATCATCACAAAGTTCAAGCTCAGTAATAAAATCAAGAAATTCTTTAATAATTCAAGGCAAGATAATGAAATTTAATTCTTAATACATAAAATCATGCCACATGCATAAATATGTGAAAATAAACATGCAACTCAACATTTAAATCACTTGTAACATCAACATCTTTGAACAATGATAATTGGGTATGAACCCTAAACTTAAATTCATATAATTTCATGTAAAATTCAACTCTAAAACTAGTTTTGACCACAAAGATGAAAGGAATATCCTTGTTCATAACCCTGCGTACCTTATTTGATTATTTGAATGAAAAAGCGTGAACTTTGAATTCCTAATGTTGTTTTTTATGCTTCTTCTTGAAGTTCTTGAACCCAGAAACTTGAATTCTTGGTTATCCTAAAAAAAGAAATGGTGAAACCTTGGATTTTGTGGACTCAAGGCTGAAACTCTAGGGTTTTCTTGGAGAGAAATTAGGTGAATAAAGAGCGTAATATGCTTAGAATAAGGTTAAATTTCTTGATTTCATGAATTAGGGCGAGAGTAATTGGCTTAAATAGCCTTCTGAAATTTAAAAATCATAACTGGAGTCCGATTTTTCATATTAGCATGATGTGGTGTCATCGCATTGTATTATTAGAATTGGACGAGTGCGAATTTGCACTTCACTACAACGCGGTGCTATCACGTTGCGTCACAGGAAACAGACGAGTGTGAATTTGAACTTCGCTGTGATGCATCACCTACTCCATCATAATTTCTGGTGCAACACGATCTAATTATGGTAAGCTACTAGAAAGGATGATTGTGATTTAGGGGTTCATCGCAATGGAGTATAATCATGGTAAGCTACTGCCTCAAATGAAAAATACCATAACTTTTCACCTGGGTATCGGATTTAGGCAAAATTGGTATCATTGGAAAGCTGACTTAATTATCTACAATTTGGTTGGGCTTGAGTTGGAAAATTCTATATACATCAAGAGTTATACATTTTCAAAGTTGAGCCTTGTAGAATCGAACACCAAGCTTTGGACGACTCTAAGGTTTTTGGCTCTAAGTGATTTCTATGAACATTCTTCACCTACAAAACACTTCACACACTAGGAACTGAACTGAACAAGGAAAAGTATAGGGTATTATAGTTCTAAATATAGGCCATGTGTCAATTTGTTGGAATCAGACCACTTTTTTCAACTTTTAGGACCATACCTATGACTCAATCTATGAACCATTGATTGGACCTATGGGTCATAGGAAGAGTCATGAAAATCAGACAGCTTGACAGGGCTTCAGTAAAATGGCCATAATTTTTTACATCAACATCAAATTAAGGAAAAACTGGATTAGATGGAAAGATAATTCAATTATATATTGTTTGGTGGTTTTTAAGCTAAACAACACTGCATAATATAAGATTTATGCTCTTTTGACTATACAAAGACACATCTTGAGAAATTATTTGTTAGGAGTTTTTGACTTGGCTATAACTTAGGAGTTACTTGAGGCATTTATACATGTATAAATAACTTCCGATACTACAAATACTTGAAGTTTGTTTTCACATATACTTGCATTTTATACAACATTGGTGCAAGAATGTTCTAAAATTTTTGGGGTGTTATAATTTTGTGCAGCACTAGGGTGCTCATTTCCTCTATTGGATACCTGGTGAGAAGTGGTGAGCCCTCTATCATCCGAAAGGTATCATTACTTTTCAGTAATATTTCCATTTCTGTATTTTTTTCTTGGCATAGTCAAGGTCATGTCACGACTTAGTAAGTGATTTAAGGTCAAAGATTTTGTAGACAACATTGGGTAACTATTTTCATGTTTGGTTTTGATTTGAGAATTTCATTCTAATGGTTTATTAAACTTTATATTTGATGGTTTGTCTTCTGCAAATTTCTTTATTATGTTATGCTTATGATGTGTTAGATCCCGCAAAATCCTAAGTCTAATTCAGCCTCTTAGATCATGAGAAGGATCCAACACTTAGAAAATTTTAGCTAAGTGTTAAAACATAGTCACTTTTAAAGTCATCAAACTTCCATGATTTTATTAATGACATTCCCGACCTTCGTTTGTCAATTTTCAAGAGTATTCGTAATGGGGCAAGTCAATAGCACATCTTGGGTAAGTTTTGGAATTTTTGGACATGCGTAAAGATATGTTTGGACTCCCAAACAAATAGCTCTGGGCAATATGCCCATGCCGTACAGCTCATTTTGGTGCATCAGGTAGGAAACGCCCTGTCCAGTCCAGCACTTTAGGCACTACGGTGCCCTTGCCAGTCCGACTGGGGTAAATTTCTACAGTCCAGCCCCGAATTTTTAAGGGCAAAAAGGTTTTTATCCTTCACCCTATTCATCCATGTTACGGGATTAAAGCCCTAAATAGCCAAATCATTTATTGTTTTCACAAAATTCACTCAATAACAAACCCTAGGATCCTCAAGTTCAAGAATTCAATCTCCAGAATCCTCCCCAATCTCTATGGAATTTATAGTTAAGGTATGTAAGGTGTTTATTCAAGGGTCCCTTCCACCCTTGGAGCCCAAAAAACCCTTTAAAAATCATGAATTGTGATTTATATGTTATGGATTGGATTTAATCCATGTTAATATTGTTGAATGGTTTCGAAGTTGAAGTCTTAAATATATTTCTTGATGTTATGATAGCATATATGTTGAATTATCATTTTCTTATGTTGAAACCCTTGAAGTATGAATTTAGTATAGTAGCCATGATATATTTACATGTTCATGCCCAAGAATAAGACTTTGCTCCTAGTGTTTATCAAAATGCCTAAGTGAAATAATTTCTGCATTTTACCCATTGGATATTTAAAAGATAAGCTTATGCTATACCCTAATGTTAAAAATGACTTCCATGCTAAAGCTATGACTTGTAAGTGTTTGATGGAATGCTCATGAGATTGGATTTGTGAAATTATGATATGTTAGCATGCATTCCCATTTATGTACAAGTTCATGATTTTCAAATGCTTTATGAAATCCCTCAATGATTGTATTATGAGTTGTTAACTAATTTCATCTATTCAAGAAGTGTCACATCCTATTAATACTTATGCTATCGAGTCCTGGAGGTATTTAATACCTGAAAATTTAGTTGTGTGCCTAGATCCAGTGTTAGTTAAGTGTAATCTTAGTCATTTCATGATCAGTAGTATTCTCAGTCAGTTTTAGAACTTAGTAGAACTCAATCAGTTACAGAACTTAGTAAAACTCAATAATCTCAGTGAACTTAGTCCAGTTCAGTTCAGTATACTTAGTTCAGTGTCTATTCAGTTGGGAGTAGGATTCAACATTGAGTGAACCCAAGGATGGGAACTCATCTATCAGTAGAGAGTGTGATTCTTAGAAGCAGTCCTTGCATTCTAGAACTACGTAGCCAGAATAGGTTGAGACATCAAACCTGCCAGTTGAGGGTTGATGGGTGGCTTAACCTATCAGACGAGGTTCCCACCATTTTCCTTAGAGTACCTTCCAGATTAGGGTCACTCATAGCTTGTCCTTACTTGTGGCATGGTATTAACGCTGTAATACCCGTGCCTTTTTCCAAGCTAGAAATCATCTCAAGGATGCTAGGACTTACTTTAAAATGCAAACCTATCTTTGTACAGGTGGTATTTTTGATATATTCACTTTCTATCATGTGAAAAATTGAGTTAGCTTTCCAACGGTACCAATTTTGTCCAAATCTGACATTAGATGAGGAAGTTATGGATGTTTTACTTGGAACTATTGGAAATGCCCAGGTATGACGGCCAAGTTAACAGACCACCATATAAGTGACGGACCGCCACTTTGACCATCATAGCCAAGGAAGTTGAGCCATGCATTGGATAAGGACGGATGTATGAGTTGATGGATCGTCAAAGTTGTAACGGACCATTATCCTGGCCATCAGCTCTTATCTAGTGAACCCCATTTCTCGTCCACGTCTAATGGGCTAAGTGATGGACCATCAAGTCTCTGATGGACTGTCAGTCGGACCGTCACATGCCATGTTCAGTTTATTTCCAGGTCATTTTAATAGGGATATTTTGGTTACTTATCACTCACCTACATATACCCAGGTAAGTTTGAATTCGGCTATTATGCTCATTATTATTTCACAAACAAAAACTAGGGTTTCTCTCTAAATTTAATCTCCAAGAACAAAACCCAATCTTCTTTAAGAATCAAAGGATTTCAAATCCTACAAATTCAAAAACATCAAGAACCTTGAGTCAGGTATGCGTAGTATTCATCTGTGGACCCCTTTCAGTCATAGAGTTCAAGAACCATGCTTTTAAATGAGAAACTTTGATTTCCTTTTTGTTAAGTGATGTTGTTCATGTTAATGATCATTGTTTAAGATTCAAGATATTAATTTAAATTGACTTCCATGATGTATGCATGCTTGTAGTTAAAAACAATGAATTTGGGTGGTTCAAGATGATTAAAATTGTTGAGAAAACCTATGCCCCAAAGTGTGCATGCAAGGTGATTGTTGAAATGTCTAGAATGCTAAAAATCATGTTCCCATGCCCCTATAGTATTTAAATGACAAGCTATGTCAACTCTTAAGATGATTCCACATGAACTTCCATGCTATTGATATGTGTTGCTAGTATGATTATGCAATGAACATGATATTAAGGTTGTGCAAGTACATCCATGTGATATGAAATCCTTTCCATGCAATAAATTGTTGATAACCATGCTTAGTATGAAATCCTTTATGTACGATATTATGAATTATGAACTCAAATCATGTCATGTGCGTTAGTTTCCTTTCATTGAGTCCTGGGGGTACTCGTACCCAAAAAATATAGTTGTGTGCCTAGAGCCAAGTCACGTTACCCTGATAATCTCAGTCAAGCCATGATCTATAGAACTCATTCAGTCATGTGACTCAGGAAACCTCAGAAATCTCATGATCTCAGAAAAATCTCAGACAATAGTTCTATTCCGTCAGTCAACGGAAGTTAGTTACTTAGTCCATAAACAATCAGTTAAATCATAGTCAGTCTCTTCATATGGGAGTAAAAGTTAGCACCTAGTGAATCCCAAGGATGGGAACTCACCTTCCAGTTTAGGGTGTGATTCTTAGTAGTCATCTTTGTGTTCCAGAACTACATAGCCAGCGTAGGTTGAGACATCTTAACCTGTCATGCTAGGGTTGATGAGGTGGCTTCACCTATCAGTTTAGGGTTCCCACCATTCTCATTTGACTACATGCCAGTTGAGGGTCACTCACAACTGTTCTTACTAGTGGCGCGGTTTTGACACCCCTCCAGTCGGGGAAGAGTTTGGACACCAACTTAGATATATGTATTATTGGGGCATGTCGATTAAACAACTACCTCCCATAGTTTGAGGCTTAGTTTTAGTAAAATAACCCAGATAGTTCTTCAGATATCAGTATAACTGGACTTCTAGATATAGTTAAATTCAATTATAGTACAGAACTCAGATAGTTCCATCAGACCCAGGACTGTCAAACACAGTCACCCATATTGACAGAACCATAGTTTCACTCATGTCAGAAATCAGTAAATCATGAATTAGTGTACAAATTTGCTTGTATTTACGTTTCTAGTTATTATGTATGTATGTTTACACTCTCAAATTCATATTAGTCGGTCAGTTAGCATTGATCATACATGGAAACCCTTTCTATTTGGCCTACCTCACTCGTATACTCAGTACTCCAGCTATACTGATGCATTTGTGCTATGGTGCTTTCTATTTATGTTGCACCATAGGTTCAGAGACACGATTTCTATACCAGCAATAGCAGTCGCATTCTACTATATCGAGCTGTAGTGAGTCTTCTTCATTCGAGGATGATATGATTCAATTCATTTATTATTTCAGTTAGTTTTTAGTTTATGGAGTTAGTTCGAGACATGTTCCTTCAACTCCTTATTTAGTCAGTACTTCGAGGCTTTCAGGTACAGTTTAAATTTAGTTCATCTTTGATTCATACTTTAGTTATCTTGGGTATTTTTCACCCACATAGATCTTATAATTATTTCAGTTGAACCTTATGATCTATTGTTTATGTTTTCTAAATATTACATATATGTTAAGCAATGTATAGGTAAAGATATTAGTCATGGGTTAGCTTGTGGTCCCTTGGGGTCATGAGCATCGTGTAGCATTCTAGTTTAGAAAATCGGGGTGTTACAAACACCCTTCCAACTGGGGTTACAGGTTGAACCCTAAATCTAATCAGAAAAGGGGCATGTCAGTTAGATGATTTCCTCTCACAGTCTCAATATCAATCTTTAGAATAGTACTCAGATACTTCTTCAGATTTTAGGACTGTCAGATACAGTCACTCAGCTCAATACGGAACTCTGTTAGTTCCAACAAAATTAGGACTATCATATACTGTCACTCAATTAATAGTATATCAGTTATCAGTTACATCAGTTACCAGCAATCCATATTATCAGTAAGCTCAGTTCTCAAAATCTTTATGACTTTAGTTACACTTATGTATTCTTGTATGTATTCTCACATAGTCATGATAATGTTACTCAGTCAGTTATAGTTCATGCATATGAACCGTTTTTTTCAGGCTTACTCATTTTGCATACCAGTACACTCCCACATACCGACACATACTTTTCTCTTATACTATGGTGTCTTCTACCATAGGTTCAGAAGCTCAGGTTCCTGACCGTGCATAGATAGCTTCAGATTCAACCAGCAGTAATAGACCTAGCAGTAAGTCCTTATCATTCGAGGATATTATTTTATTTCTTTATTTTATTAGACTCGGTATTTCACTAGATGGAGTTACTTGGGGGAATATCCCATCAACTCCATAGTTCAGACAGTTTTAAAGACTTTTCAGACTAGATATTCAGACAGTTGTTCAGTTTTTTCAGCATTGATGCTTAGTTTTGGTATTGAGATACCTTATTTCAGTATTATTTTAGTTTTGAACTTTATGGAAGATTTCTACTAGATTTCTCATTATATAGTATTGTTATTCAGTTATTGTAGCAGGCACCAGTCATGGGTTAGCTTATGGTCCTTCAAGATTATGAGCATCGTGCAACATCCGGGTATAGACTCTGGGCGTTACAAACTTTGTATCAAAGCCTGAGGTTCAACATTGTCTTAAGAATTTTGAATGTCACATCTAGTAGAGTATTATGCATGGGTGTATTGCATACCACACTTATCAACAGAAGGCTATAAGATGTTTTAGAAATAGTTTCCCTTCTTTCAGTATTTATGTTATGCGAGTGAGCATGAGCTCCACTTAAACTCTCTTTATAATCCAAGTTTCTCTTATATTTACCAAAAATTGCCTCCAAAGAGGACTCAGGGAAAAGTAACAGGAGACCATCCATCCTCTCAGCCAAATTATTTAGGCTAGCATGTCTCTTACACTGAGTTTGGGGCAACTTTCACCACTCTATCCAATTCAGTAGAAGCCCAGAATAAATGTCCAGCTGTCATTCTTTCTAACCCAGTGGCCAATTTTACTGCAGCCAGGATTCAGGACTTCACCCGAATGAATCCTCCTTCTTTTACTAGGTCTAAGTCAAATGAAGACCCTCAGAAATTCCTTGATCAAGTACAGAAAGTTATGAATATTATGGGAGTGATAGCTAGTGAGAGTGCTGAGCTAGAAATATATTAATTGCAGGATATGGCTCACACATGGTTCAAATAGTAGAAAGCAGAGAGGGCCGCAGAAGCAGGGTCTATAAAATAGGAGGAGTTTGCCACTACTTTTCTAGATAAATTCTTTCTTCTTGAGCTGAGAGAAGCTAAGGTGTTAGAATTTATCAACCTCAGGTAGGGCAACATAAAAGTGAAAGAGTATTGTCTTAATTTTACTTAAATAGGTAGATACGCTCCTCATGTAATGGCAAACAGTAGATCTAAGATAAGTTTGTGTCTGGAGTGAATGATAGTATGGTCAAAGAGTGCAGGACCGCAATGTTGATTAGTGAGATAGACTTGGATACGTTGATGATTCATGCTCAGTAGATAGAGGAGTAAAAGAATAAGGAGAGAGAAAAGTAGAATAACAAAGCTAGAATCGGTAGTTTTAACTTTGCTCAGCCTAAGTCAGAGGGTGGAAATCATTCTCAGTTTCATCCAAAATCTTTAGTTCCAGCTCCTTTTTCATCCAGTGCTCCATTTCTGAAATTTAGAGATGGCAATAGGGATAGGGCATCAGGTCTTAAACCTCAGGGCAGTGTTAGAAGTGCTAAATCCAATTCCCTTTGTCAAACTTGCTGCAAAAACCATTAGGGTATCTGCAGGGCTGGAAGGGATGTGTATTTTGGGAGTGGCAATCTAGGACATAGAGTTAAAGATTGTCCCCATTCAGGTTCCCAGGTTCAGTGTAACCATCCTTCTGTTCAGTCCGATCATCTGAATTAGAAGGGTGCCTCATCCAATACCACCAGTGGGCAATGTCTAAACAGACCTATGCTTATTAGGCCCAACAGGATTAGGAAAGTTCTCTAGATGTTTTCATTGGTATGTTACATATATTTCATATACGTGTTTATGATTTGTTATATCCAAGAGCTTTCTTGTCTTTTATTACTCATTATATTGTTGTTGACTTCTAAGTTAGTCCTAAAATCCTAGCAGAGCCTTTCTCAGTATCTACCCTACTTGGTAAATCCATCATAGCCCAATGGGTATAAAAGAACTGTCCACTTATGGTATCTTAGAAAGTCACTTCAACAGACTTAGTAGAATTAGATATGACCGATTTTGATGTCATTCTTGGCATGGATTGGCTTTATTCCTGCTATGCCACAGTTGACTGCAGAAGTAGAATTGTCCAATTTCAGTTTTCAAATAAACCTATCCTTGAATGGAAGGGTAGTACTTTAGACTTTAGGAGTTAGCTTGTTTCCTTTCTAAGGGTAAGGAAAATAATATCTAAGGGATGTGTCTATCATCTAGTGCAAGTCAGAGACTTTAGTTCAGAAACTCCCAGTATTAAGTCAGTCCTAGTGGTGAATGAATACTCAAATGTGTTTCCAGAAGATCTTCCTGGAGTTTTTCCTGAAAGGGAAATTGACTTTGGAATAGACTTTCTCCCAAACACTCAGCCCATATCTATTCTTCCATACAGAATGGCTCCAGCAGAACTCATATAACTAAAAGAACAGTTAAAAGATCTCTTATATAAGGGATTCATCATACCCAGTGTATCCCCATGGGGTGCACCAGTTCTATTCGCGTCTAATAAATATGGTTCTCTCAGAATGTGTATATACTATCATTATCTCAATAAAGTAATGGTCAAGAACAAGTATCCACTTTCTAGAATAGATGACTTGTTTGACCAACTTTAGGGTGCCAGTTACTTCTCTAAGATAGACCTCAGATCAGGCTATCATCAGCTCAGAGTCAGAGACTGTGACATTATAAAAATAGCTTTTAGAACTTGGTACGATCAATTTGAATTCTTTGTCATGTCATTTGTTCTTACCAATACCCAAGGATCCTTTATGGAGTTGATAATTCATGTGTTCAAGAAGTACTTGGACATATTTGTCACAGTCTTCATAGATGACATCCTTGTCTATTCCCGCAGTGATCATGATTATGCAGAACATCTCAGAATAGTATTGCACACTCTCAGAAGTCATAAGTTGTTCACCAAATTTTATAAGTGCAAATTTTGGCTAAGTTTAGTAGCTTTCCTTGGCCATATTGTTTTTGGTGATAGCATTAGAGTTGATCCTCAAAAGAATAAAGTAGTGAAAAACTAGCCCAAACCCATCTCTCCATCAGATATTAGGAGTTTCTTAGGTTTGGATGTCTATTACAGATGTTTTGTTGATTGTTTCTCGTCTATTGTGTCCCCTATGTCCAGACTGACTCAGAAGAAATTCAAATTTCAATGGTCAGATTCTTGCAAGAAGAGTTTTCAGGAGTTAAAGACTCGACACCTCAGCTCCAATTTTGACTCTTCTAGATGGTTTCGATGGGTTTGTTGTGTACTGTGATTCATCATAAGTAGGTTTGGGTTGTGTCCTTATGCATCATGGTAAGTTCATAGCCTACGCCTCCAGACAACTT
This sequence comes from Capsicum annuum, assembly GCF_002878395.1. Taxonomy (NCBI): domain Eukaryota; kingdom Viridiplantae; phylum Streptophyta; class Magnoliopsida; order Solanales; family Solanaceae; genus Capsicum; species Capsicum annuum. Next base: position 21,819,092 of record NC_061115.1, on the reverse strand, counting down.
AAGCCCCATGAGAAGAATTATCCGACTCATGATCTTGAGTCAGCCGTCGTAGTATTTGCCTTAAAGATTTGGAGGCATTACTTGTATAGGGTACATGTAGATGTGTTCACAGATCACATGAGCCTCCAGTAAGTATTCTCTCAGAAAGATCTTAACCTCCATCATAGAAGGTGGTTAAAACTCTTGAAAAATTATGACATGAGTGTCCTTTATCATCCGGGCAAGGCCTATATAGTGGCCGATGCTCTCAGTAGACTGTCTATGGGTATTATTGCTCATGTTGAGGATAGTAAGAAGAAATTAGTTCAGGAAGTCCATCAGCTTGACCGATTAGTTTTCCTCTTAGCCGACTCAGCAGAAGGTAATGTGTGGGTTCAGAACAGTTTAGAGTCATATCTAGTTTCTCAAGTAAAGGAAAGCAGGAAAGAGATCCCAGTTTAGTCAAGTTTAAAGAATCAGTCAGAGATTAGAAGGTAGAGGTATTATACCAAGGAGGAGATGGCGTGTTTTGTTGCCAGGGTTGGCTATGTGTTCTAGGTTTAGATGACTTGAGGCAACAAATTCTTGAAAAAGTGCATGTTGCATATTACTCTATTCATCTAGGGGCCACTAAGATGTACCACAATTTGTAGGAGATCTATTGGTAGAGTGGGATGAAGAGAGACATTGTAGAGTTTGTGGCTAAGTGCTCTACATGTTAGCAGGTTAAGATTGAGCACCAAAAGCCTAGTGGGTCCTTGCAGGAGTTCAGTATTCCCACCTGGAAATAGGAAGAAGTGAACATGGACTTTGTGAAGGGTTTGCCTTCCACTCATCATCAGCATGATTCAGTTTGGTTCATTATAGACAGGATGACCAAATTAGCTCACCTCCTACCATTCCATACCTCTTATTAAGCTAGGGATTATGCCAAACTCTACATCAGGGAGTTGGTCTTTAATACCCCATACTTTTACCTAGCTTAAAATTCATCCCAAAAATGTCAAAGAATTTCTTTAAACATGATTACACTTTTATATATGTGGAATTTTCAAGATTTTGACTTTTTGTTGTATGGAAAATTGAATAAGCTTTCCATCGATAAAAATTTGCCTACATCCGATAATCGGGCAAGAATTTATGGTGATTTTAAGTTTTTGTCGCTAAACACCATCATTCAGGCCAGTAACGCATCACGGAGTGTCAAAATAGTAATTATTAATTTCTAGTGTTGCTCTGATATATTGACGCATCGTGCCATATACCCAGTTCACAATTGTCGATTTCTATTGTACCAACACGATTCCACCGTATTGTAGTGCACTTCCAGTTCACAACCAAAGTGGCAACGCGATACCACCGTGTCGCGCCACCATACAATTTTCCAGTGACACAGAGCAATAGCACCGCGTCGTGCCAGGGATCCAGATCGGGAAAATTTTATGAAAATTTAATATCATATCCAGGGTTAAAACAGTCTTTTTCCATGTATTTATTCCACCCAGATGTGGGATTTAATCCCTAAAAATGTATCTAGGTCATTATTAACTCACTTTTCCCTAATTTAAGACATTCTCTCTCAAAGATAGAAAACCCTAGCCCTCAAGTTCCAAAAGAAATCTCAAGAATCCCTCCAAGAGTCTTCAAGAATTTAGATTTCCAGGTATGTTAGATGTTTATTCATGGGTCCCTTTAACCCATGAAGCCCAAGAATCTGTTTTCAAAATACATAGAATGTGTATTTATGAGTTTTCATGCTTTTATTGAATTGAAATTCATGTTCATGCTGTTGTTGGGTTTTGATCCATGTTATAGACTATTAATTTAAAGAAATGATCCTAGCATGCGATGATTTACATGGAATTCTTGATAAACCCTTCAATTGGCAAGTTGATTTACGTAGCCATGTGTTTGACAAAATGCCTATGTGAAGGAAATTGTGCCATTTTAGCATGTTAATGTGAAATCCCCACTCATGTACAAGTTAATGCAGGTCAAGTGTTTGATGAAATGTCCTAGTCAATGAATTATGGATATATAGCCATTGTGATGCTTTCAAGCTTGTGCCATGATTTACTTTTATGCTTTCGATTCCTAGATATATGACAATTTAGTTGTGTGCCTAGAGCTAGTGTCAATTTTCACAATAATCTTAGTCAAGCCATGATCGGTAGAATTCAGTTAGTCTCAGAACTCAGGAAAACTCAGTAGTATTTAGTTCAGTGCTCAGCACCCAATCAGTTAACAGGATTCAGCAGTATTTTGTCAGTCAGTGGAACTTAGTGAACTCAATCCAGTTCAGTCCAATATACTCAGTTCAGTATCTATTCACATGAGAGTAGGATTTAGCACCGAGTGAGGTGTCATTCTTAGAAGTAGTCCTTAAGTTTTAGAACTGCATAGCCAACATAGGTTAAGACATCAAAACCTGACAGATGAGGGTTAATGAGGTGGCTTAACCTGTCAGATGAGGGTCTCACCATTCTTGTATGATAGATGATGGTCACTTACAGGTTGTCCTTACCTGTGGCACGGTATTGACACCCTTCCAATTGGGGTTACAGATTGGATCCAAACTCAACTACATTATATTATTTGGGGATATCGGTTAGATGATTACCTCCTATAGTCTCAGTCTTCTGTAAAGAACTCAAATAGTTCTCTAGAATTCAGGACTGTCAGATACAGTCACTCAGCTCAGTACGAAACTCAAATAGTTCTATCAAAATTAGGACTATCATATATAGTCACTCAGTTAATAGAATATCATATATTAGTATATCAATAATCCATGATACCAGTAAACTCAATATTCAGAATCCTCATGTTCTCAGTTATAGTTCACGCATTCATGCAAGTATCCTTACGCGATCATGTTATGTTATTCAGTCAGCTATAGTTCATGCATATGAACCCTTGAATTCATCTTACCTCATCTATTATACTAGTATATTCCCTTGTACTTATGCATACTTTCTTGCGCTATGGTGTCTTATACCATAGGTTCAGACTCTCGGGCTCCATAGCATTCTTAGCAGTTCAGATTTAGCCAGTAGCAGTAGATTAGCAGTGAGTCCTCATCATTCTAGGATAGCATAAATATTTTATTATTTTAGTTTAGTTTTTTAGTAGACGGAGTTAGTTGGAGACATTTCGTATCAACTCCTTATTCGGACAGTTTAGAGGCTTTCAGACTAGATGTTTCAAACTATAGCATGTTCAGATAGTTATTTAGGTTTTTAATATTGTTATACCACATACTATAGTATTATTTCAGTTATTTGAACCTTATGGAAGTTTAGCCCATTATTCAATATATAATTACAGTGTTATCATACAAATATTGCAGCAGCTACTAGTTATGGGTTAGCTTGTAGTTCTTTAGGATTATAAGCACCATGTTCCAACTAGGGGGTAGTCCCGGGTCATTACATGGTCAAATTACAGAGTGTTCTGTTATCCATTATTTCAGATAGAGGTACCCAGTTCACCTCTCATTTCTAGAAAGCCTTCCAAAAGGGTCTTGGTACTCAGGTTTGTCTTAGTACAACCTTTCATCCTCAGATAGATAGCCAAGAAAAAAGTACCATTTAGAATTTGGAAGATATATTGTGTGCATGTGCGATAGATTTTAAAGGTAGTTGAGATGACCACTTGCCTTTGATTGAGTTTGCATAAAACAACAGCTATCATTCCAATATTAAGATGGCTCTATTTGAAGATCTTTAAGATAGGAGATGTAGATCTCTAATTGGTTGGTTTGAAGTCGGTGAGGCCGCAGTTGTAGTGATTGACTTAGTATTCAATACTTTATGAAAAGTTTAGTTGATCAGAGATAGGCTCAAGATAGCTTAGAGCCAGTAGAAATTGCATGCAAATATTTACAAAAAGGATCCCGAGTTCGATATTAGAGATTATGTGTACTTGAAAATATCTCCCAGGAAGGGAGTGAAGAGGTTCGGCAAGAAGGGAAAGCTCAATCCCTAATATGTCGGTCCCTTCAAAATTCTAAGCTATTTTGGAAAGGTAGCTTATGAGCTTGAGTTACCTTCAGACTTAGCTTCAGTGCACCCAGTGTTTTATGTCTTCTTTATTAAGAAGTGCATAGGTGACCCAAGATTTGTAGTCCCTATGAAGGGCATAGATGTTCAGAACAGCCTCTCTTATAAAGAGATACCGATCAAAATTCTTGACTACCTGATTCGCAAACCGAGGAACAAAAAAGTTCCTCTATTCAAAGTTATTTAGTAGAATCAGTCCATTGAGGGAGCTACTTGGGAAACAGAAGCAAATATATGGACCAAGTATCCTCACCTCTTCTCTACAAACTCATATCCAGCTCAAGGTAATAGTTTTTCCTTGAACTTATTCAGTTTTATGCTCATATTTCCATTATAAAGTTGGTATCAGTTACCAATGCATATTTAGTCATATTGTTATCAGTCAATTCAATAATGTATTCATGCATCAGATATAAATTCTCATTATGAGAAACTCGGCTTATTAGAAATCCCAAGTCATACATTAATGAGTCAGTTTAGTCATGAAATCATGCATCAAATATGCATGATCAGTATGAATTTCAGTATATCAGTAATGTTAGTTATGTGATCATGTTTCAGATGTTCGTGTCCAGTAAGTAAGTTCATTCTATTAGTGTTCTCAGTTCAGTCAGTCTCATTCAAGGACGAATGTTCCCAAAGGGGAGATATTGTAAGATCTCTCAGAATCCTAAGTCTAATTTAGCCCCTTAGAGCATCAGAAGGGATCCAACACTTAGAAAATTTTACTTAAGTGTTAAGACTTAGTCACTTTTAAAGTCATCGAACTTCCATGAGTTATTTATGACCTTTCCAACCTTCATTTATCGATTTTCAAGTTGATTCATAATGGGGAAAATCAATAGCACATCTCGGGTGTGTTTTGGAATTTTCAGACATGCATAGAGGCATGTTTGGATTCCCAAATCAGTAGCTCAAGGCGATATACCCATGCCGCCCAGCTCAATTTGGCGCTCCAGGCAAGGCATCGCCCCACCCAGTTCGGCGCTTAAGGTACCGTGGCACCCTAGCCAGTTCGGCTGGGGTAAATTTTTGTAGTTCAGCCCCAAATTTTTAATGGCAAAAGTATCTTTTTCCTTCGTCCTATTCAGCCATATCACGGAGTTAACGCCCCAAATAGCCAAATCATTCATTGTTTTCATAAAACTCACTCAAGAACAAACCCTAGGATCCTCAAGTTCAAGAATTCAATCTTAAGAATCTTCTCTAATCTCCATAAAATTTATAGTTAAGGTATGTAAGGTGTTTATTCAAGGGTCCCTTCCATCCTTGGAGCCAAAGAAACCCTTTTTAAATCATGAATTGTTCTTTCTATGTTGTGGATTGGATTTAATCCATATTAATGTTGTTGAATGGTTTCCAAGTTTGAAGTCTTTAATGTATTTGTTGATGTTATCATAGCATGTATGTTGAATTATGGTTTTCTTATGTTGAAACCCTTGAAGTATGAATTTAGTATAGTATCTATGATATATTTACATGTTGTTCATGCCCAAGAATAAGACTATGCTACTAGGTGTTTGTCAAAATGCCTAAGTGAACCAATTACTGCATTGTGACCCATTAGTGATTTAAATGATAAACTTATGCTATACCCTCAAGTTTAAAATGACTTCCATGCTAAAGCTATGCCTTGCAAGTTGTTGATGGAATGCTCATGAGATTGGATTTGTGAAATTATGCTATTTTAGAATGCATTCCTATTCATATACAAGTTCATGACTTTCAACTGCTTTATGAAATCCCTCAATGATTATATTGTGAGTTGTTGACTATGGTCATGTATTCAAAAAGTGTCGTGTCCTATAAATACTCATGATCAAGTCCTGGGGGTATTTAATACCCAATAATTTAGCTGTGTGCCTAGAGCCAGTGTCAGTTACAGAGTAATCTCAGTCATGTCACGATCAATAGTACTCTCAGTCAGTTTCAGAACTCAATAGAACTCAGTCAGTTACAAAACTTAGGAAAACTCAATAATCCCAGTTAACTCAGTCTATTTCAACTCAGTATACTAAGTTCAGTATTTATCTTGTTGGGAGTAAGATTCAATACCGAGTGAACCCAAGGATATGAACTTACCTGCCAGTAGAGGGTGTGATTCTTAAAAGCAGCCCTTGCATTTTAGAACTACGTAGCTAGCGTAGGTTGAGACATCAAACCTGCCAATTGAAGGTTTATGAGGTGGATTAACTTGTCAGATGAGAGTCCCACCGTTCTCCTTACAGTATATTCTAGATAAGGGTCACTCACTGCTTGTCCTTACCCGTGGCATGGTATTGACACCCTTCCAACTGGGGTTATAGGTTGGACCCCAAATCTATTCAGAAAAGAGGCATGTCGGTTAGATGATTGCCTCCCACAGTCTCAGTATTAGTCTTCAGAATAGAACTCAGATAGTTTTACAGATTTTAAGATAGTCAGATACAGTCACTCAGCTCAGTACAGAACTCAACTAGTTCCAACAAAATCAAGACTATTAGATACAGTCACTCAGTTAATAGTATATCAGTTAGCAGTTACATCAATTATTAGAAATCCATGTTATCAGCAAACTTAGTACTCAGAATCCTTATGACTTTAGTTATAGTTATGTATTCTTGCATGTATTCTCATACAGTCATGTTCATGTTACTCTGTCAATTATAGTTCATGCATATGAACCCTTGCATCTAGACTTACCTCACTTTGTATAATAGTACATTCCCACGTACTGACTCATACTTTTCTCTTATGCTATGATCTCTTATACCATAGGTTTGAATGCTCAGGTTCCCGACTGCACATAAATATCTTCAGATTCAGCCAGCGGTAGTAGACCTAGTAGTAAGTCCTCATTATTTGAGGATATTCTTTTATTTCTTTATTTCATTAGACTCAGTATTTCAGTAGATGGAGTTAGTTAGGGGAATGTCCCATCAACTCCACAGTTCAGACAGTTTTAGAGGCTTTTTAAACTAGATGTTCAGATAGTTGTTTACTTTTTTTCAGCATTGATGCTCAGTTTTGTTATGGAGATACCTTATTTCCGTATTATTTTAGTTTTGAACCTTATGGCAAATTTTTGCCAGATTCCTCCTCATTATACAGTATTGTTATTTAGTTATTGCAGCAGGTACCAGTCATAGGTTAGCTTATGGTCCTTTGGGATTATGAGCATTATGTAGTGTCCAGGGTACAGACTCAGGGCGTTACATAATGTAAAGCTAAGGGTTCATCTTAGGCCTTAGTGGGTTTTGAATGTCCGTTATGGCCAGGGCCCCGATTTAGGCCATGAGAGCAGCAAAAGGAGAACTACAAACCTCTCTAAAACCTTTTCCAATTACTTCTTCTGGGTCAAGAATATCTTGTTGGCTTCTTTATCACTTTTGATCTCCATGCCAAGGATTTTCTTAGCTGTTCCCAAATATTTCATTCTAAATTCACTTTTAGTTGGCTTTTCAAATTGCGAATTTTTTTAAAATCCTTAGCAGCAATGAATATGCCATCAACATATAACAATAAGTAAATGAATAAACCATCATTTAATGTTTGAAAGTAAACACAACTATCATAAATTCTCCGTACATAACCATGATCCAATAGACAAGAATCAAACCTCTTGTATCATTGTCTTGTAGACTATTTGAATTGTACAAGGCTTTCCTCAACAAGAAAACATGGTCTTCATTTTCTTCAATTTCAAATACTTCAGGTTGATACATGGGTTTCTGTTCCTCAAGTTTGCATGTAAGAAAGTTATCTTAACATCAAGTTGTTCTAATGTAAAATCATGCATGGAAACTAAGGCAAGAAAGATACAAATAGAGTTATGTTTAATAATAAGTGAGAAAATATCATTAAAATAAACTCCTTGTACTTGACAATAGTCCTTTGCAACAAATCTTGGCATATACCTTACATCTTCAATCGCTGGAATTTTTTTTTGTGAAGACCCATTTGAAATCAATGATTTTGTTTCCTGACAGTAGCTTCACAAGAGATCAAGTATCATTCTTATAGAGAGATTCAAATTCTTCATTCATTGCACTCAACTACTTGGCTAAATCAGCACCAGAAATTACTTCTGAATAATTTGATGGTTCTCCAATTTCTTTAATATTATGTATAACTGAAAAATCAAAAGAAGCATAATCTCCTTACCTTCCTGGTTTGTGAATTTGTCTTCTTGATCTATGTGTTGCTATGGAGTATTCATTTGGTTTAACTTTAGGAGTCACAACTTCTAACTTAGCTTCTAGAGTTTCAACTATATTTTGTTCCATAGTTGATGAGCTTGGCTCAAAGGTATGCAAAACTCAACCTCCACCTATTCATACATATCATGCTCTTTGTTCTTGTTACAAGAACTAGAAAACTCTTTTTTCGAATGTAATATAGATGATTCATCAAAGGTTACATATCTGTTAATTATAAATTTTAGTGACTTGGGATCAGGGCACCAAAGTCTATATTTTTTCACCCGAGATGCATATTTAAGAAAAATACACTTTTTAGACATTGAATCTAATTTTCCATCATTAAATACATGTACGTAGGACAACCAAAAACTTTTAAGTTAGAACAATTAGCTGGTGTACCTAACCATATTTCCTTTGGAGTCTTGAAGTTCAAAGGTATAGAAGGAGCACGGTCGACAATATAACTAACTGTAGAGATATCCTCTACCCAAAAAGCATTTATTAGCACATCATTTGAAATCATGCAACGAGCTCTTTCCAAAAGGCTCCTGTCAACACTGTTTTATTGAGGTATTATCCTCATAGTGCAATATCGAGAAATTCCTTCATTTTTGCAAAATTCATTGAACTCATCATTATAAATTTCAAGTCATTATCTGTTCTAAGCCGCTTGATCTGTTTTTTTTATTCTCAATCAAAACTTCTCATTGTTTGAAAGTTAAAAAAACATCACTTTTGTTTTTCAGGAAATAAATCCAAAGGTTTCTTAAATAATCATCAATGAAAGTTAACATATAACTGGCACCAACTTTTGATGAGGTATGCGAAAAACCCCAAAGATCTAAATGAATGCAATCCAAAGTACCTTTTGTTCGATGAATTGCTGGAGACTCGAAGCTAACACATTTTTCTTTCCAAACACACAGTTTTCATAGAACTCCATGTTCACACATGAGACCTCTTTTGCGAAGGATGGAAAGACCTTTCTCACTCATATACCCCAATCGTATATGCCATAATTTAGTGATATCAAGATTAGACTTACTTGAGGTAGAAACTACAATAGCATATGTAATAATGCATCCCAATAAAGTACACAATATACCTGATCTGTGTGCTTTCATGATTATAAAAGCACCTAGAGAGACTTTCACAACTTTACTTCACATGTGTATTTGCACCCAAGAGATTCTTGAGTACCCAATTATTATGATCGAACAGAATACATAATACCACAAAGCAAAAGAAACAAGAAGAAACACACAAATTTACTTGAAAACTCTGACGAGAAAAATCATGGGCAGAGGTGGAGGAATTCAATATAATGGAGAGGAGTACAATGGAGGAGAGAAAAGTCTCAATGACGTAATTGTTCACGCCCAAAAATAAGCCACTAAACGCACTTATATAATATATGAATACAAATAAATCCTAAGCCCAAAAATAAATAGATCCATACATGGGTCGCACTGCAAACTTTTCAAGGATGGATCAACAAAATTCGGGTCACAAACTCTAACACCAATTAAATAAGATTTTTCTTCAAGTCAGAAATATATCTAACATTGATGAGAGTTCTCATAACACCATCGTGCATTCTAATTTGGATTGTACCTTTACCAAAAGTTTTTCAAGGAGCATTGTTATCCATCAAGACAACTCCACCACTAACTAATTTGAATGTGGTAAACAAATCTCTATTTAGAGAAATATGATAAGAACAAACCAAATTCAAAATCCACTCATCGTGGTAAACAAATCTCTATTTAGAGAAATATGATAAGAACAAACCAAATTCAAAATCCACTCATCGTTAGATTTAAAACTATTGTCAATAGCTAAAAATATTGTTCCCTCAAATCATAGCTAAAAATATTGTTTCCTCAAATCATCAGCAGTTACACTTATTTTGGTGGGGTCAGCGTTTTGGTACTTATTTTTATTTTTCTTATGCTTTTCTTTGTTTTTCAATTTATAGCACTCAGAAATAATATGAAATTTTTTATGCAGTATTTGCACACTAAATTTTTTTATTTATACTTTGACTTTGATTTAGACCTCTCACTATTTGATTATTTCTTATTAAATTTATCTGTTAAAAATAATCCTTCCTCATGGGTTACACTACTTTTCTCAGTAATATCTCTATCTATTTGTTCCTTGGATTTGAAGATAGATTTGATTTTTCTATAAGAGATATTATCCTTTTTCATAAAGCATAGTATCTGTAATATACTTAAATGATTGGGATAAGAAAATAAGTAATAAGACATCTTGATCTTCATCA